>NC_083571.1:46819389-46931889 GCF_027579695.1 Neoarius graeffei | reverse complement strand
GGTTGTGTGTGTGTGTGTGTGTGTGTGTGTGTGTGTGTGTGTGTGTGTGTGTGTGTGTGTTTTATGTGTTTAGCAATAGAAATATTTACATTGATAAAGAATAGGAAAATAGTTTTTTGGGAATAAAATTTTCTTCATTTAATTTTTTTTTTCAAAAAAGGAGGAAAGGAGGAGGAAGGGGGGGGGAAATTGACTCAAATCATGAATTGGGTGAATCATTGCATGCCTACTTAGGCATAATTTTAGAAATTTTAACAACCAGCTGGGATTCTTTTGGATTTCTTTCCTTTTGGAAAAGTTAAGATTTTAGAAACCATGTCCAAACCCTTAAGCTGGAGTTAAGCAGTTTAACGAATCCTGAATGACAGCACTTTGTAATGGTCATGGTGCATGGAAAAGTCTTCGGGACCGAGGAGTTTATGCTTTCTGGCTTCTCTGTGAAATGACAAGCTGGGGTTTTTTGCCCGTCTTATTAATGTCAAGAGAGCAGGTGGTGAAAGAGCAACTGTTTATTTCATAAGTGATAACAGGAACTAACTTTGGATTCCATGCCACATGAAATGTTTAGAGTTTAAAACTAGAACAAGTCCAGTTAGCATCCTACATTTACATTTATGGCATTTGGCAGACGTCCTTTTCCAGAGCAATTTATGGACATTCATCTCATTTATACACCTGAGCAGTGGAGAGTTCAGGGCCTTGCTCAAGGGCCCAGCAATAACAGATTAGCAGTGCTGGAATCTGAACTCATGACCTTCCAATCAGAAGTCAAGTCAGTTTATTTGTATAGTGCTTTTAACAACAGACATTGTTGAAAAGCAGCATGTGAATACCGCATGCAGTTAGGGGTATGCTCCAGCTTGCCTGCGACCCTGTAGAACAGGATAAAGCAGCTAGAGATAATGAGATGAGATGAGACATATGACACAAATGTGCAGTTACATGGTTTAACCACTGGGGTACCACTGACCATTCACAGGCCATCAAGAGAGAAGCTTGTTTGACAAGTTTGAAGGTTAACATGGGGCAGCCTTGGCCTGAGGTTGGGCTGAAGTGCCTTTGAGCAAGGCACCTAACCCCCAACTACTCCCTGGGTGCTGTAGCATAGCTGCCCACTGCTCTGAGTATGTGTGTGTGCTTATTGTTCACTTGTGTGTGCATGTGTGTGTTCACTGCTTCAGAAGGGTTAAATGCAGAGGTTAAATTTCACTGTGTGTTTAAGTCTGTGCTTGATTGTGACAAATAAAGGCTTCTTGGCTTGGCTTGGATTTAAAACAAAAAACAAAAACACATCTTTTGCGTCCATATTTTTTTGGCTTATCCTTGCTTTCTGCTATCTCCAGAGAAGCCTTGACCAAATTTTGATTTTTGGACGTGCCAATAATTTTTCAGCCACACAACCATGGGCGTCGCCACCATTGAGTATGAAGGGGGCATGTCCCCTTCACATTTCATAATTCTTCGTTTGGACCCCCCCACATTTAACATAAAATATTAGTTCATCCAGCGCCGTTTCTATTGCTTCGTGAAAGAATCCATTCCACTTGATCGATAAGGGAATACACAGACCACTGAAAATCCACTCCAGGTTTTCCGGGCGTTACCTACAACAACTCACTGCACGCAGGTGAAGTGAATCTCAGTGCGAGCAGGGAAATGTTGGTGCAGCTGCTCGAAAGTGGAGGAGGTGACGTCAGCCCCACTGCCACCTCACACTGTCTAGCTTTTGCTAAAACCTTATTCTTTTGTTATATGCCCTCAAAATTAACCCTAGGCCACGTTAAATTAATGTTCAACTAAACAATGAAATAAGCTTAGCCTAATGGGGTATTCTTGGTTGATGATGAATTGTTTGCAGTATTTGCTCCCTCCCCAGACACAATGGACATAAGGACATTCTTTACAAAGAAGCGGAAAGTCGGTCAAAATTTCCCCACAGGACAGGGTTTTTTTTTTTGTCCCAATGGAAATGTTAGTGCAGTTAGCTGGCTAGTCAATGTTAGGAGATGTATCAGCTAGCTTAATGTTAGTTATCATTTAATTCAAACCCAGTAGGCCGACCTTATTGTAATGCCAAGAATGAGGTCAAGTCTGCTCTGATGATATTTATTGATTCCCTGTTGTGATCTGAAGAACTTGTTTTGTCTGGTCTTTGCCAGTTTTCTGGAAAGTAAGATGGGAAATCAGTGTGTGGGGAAGGAATAGTAGAAAGGAAAGCAATGGAGAGAGATGGATGTTATTCCAGGTGGATTGTGAAGGAAAGGGGGATAAAAGTTATGAAGTGGTAGAAATGGTGGTGGCACCAATGTAAGGAGTTATATCTATAAATCTATTTGTTATACTAATCTGTAAATGTTACTGTAGTACCACCATTGCATGTAGGTTGACAAAACTGACACTTGTTCATTGTGTGAAGTTCTCTTTTATGTGTCATTGCTTGACCCAGTGTAATTTTGTGTTATGAAGACTGCATGATGCTATGTCATTTTTGTTATGAGTATCACTAAGATACTCATAACAAAAAAGTAAAATGCACCCACTAAAGTCACTGTTGGTGGTGAACAAAATTGCACCTGTTCATGGTGTGAAGTTATTTTTATGAGTCACCGTTGCTTGGCACAGTGTGATTTTGTGTTACGAAGTTTGCATGATGCCATGTCATGCCTGTTCATTGTGTGAAATTATGAATATTCTTATTTTTAAAGATACAGTTGAGTGTCACTATTGCTTGCACAGTGGCATGTTGCGTTACATTTAAAACTAAATAAAAAAGGAAACTCAAAATAAAAAGTAAAATGCACCCATAAAGTCATTGTTGATGATAAATTGTCCCATTCATCTCATTATCTTAGGCAGAGCAGTGGGTTTAAAAACAGGCTGATGAATATATGGACTAGTTGAATGAGGACTTATTGTTGAGTCTCGAAAATAGTCATTGAATTAAGTGACTTTTGTAGGTAAAATTAGGTGTTTAACAACCTGTTAAAAATACACCAGAATGCAGGAAATGGCATCTAATTAATTAAAAATGTTCTGGGGGAGGACCCCCCATCAGTGTGTCCCCCCCCAGATTAAAAATGTTTCTGATGCCCCTGCACACAACTGCACATATGTGTCAAATGTTTAAGCTCAAAATATCCCAAATTGCATGTGGTATTCATTTTTGTCCTTTTTCATAAACGGTGCCAATAATTCTGGAGATGACGTATAAAGTAAAATTCAGCCAAGGAAACTGGAAAAGAACTGAAAAATCTGAGTAGTTTGGCAGATTGATGGATGAGTGGTGGAGTTTAACGCTCAGTACAGCAGCTCTTGAATATTCATACTAGATTATGAAAAGGTACACAGAGGTTGAGGTCTAGTGTAAGGTTGAACTGAACTCATGACCTTCCGATCAGAAATGAGCAAGCAACAGGAAAATATTAGTATAGTAAGAGCTGAGTTTTTCTTTGCAGTAATATTACATGACTATCATGCATATTGTCACTTTATGTGAGCATGAAGAGCCAATATTTCCCACTGCGCACACACATGCATATGGATAGGATAATGATAAAAAAAAGAAAAAGACTTCCTTGTACTCACTTGAATCACAGCCATGTCTCTGTGAATGTGTTGTTACTATACTATAGAAACTGTAACATCTTAGGAGTGCTTTCATATAAACCTGTGAGTTGCTTTACAGATGTACTGTACAGTGTCTTGCAAAAGTATTCATCCCCCTTGGTGTTAATCCTGTTTTGTCAGATTACAAGATGGAATTAAAATGGATTTTTGGGGGGTTAGCACCATTTGATTTATACAACATGCCTACCAGTTTAAAGATGCAAATTATTATTTTTTTTTATTGTGACACAAGCAATAATTAAGATGAAAAAACAGAAATCTGGAGTGTGCATAGGTATTCACCCTCCAAAGTCAATACTTTGTAGAGCCACCTTTTGCTGTAATTACAGCTGCAAGTCTCTTGGGGTATGTCTCTATTAACTTAGCACATCTAGCCACTGGAATTTTTGTCCATTCCTCAAGGCAAAACTGCTCAAACTCCTTCATGTTAGATGGGTTGCGTTGGTGTACAGCAATCTTCAAGTTACAGTATGCCACAGATTCTCACTTGGATTGAGGTCTGGGCTTTGACTAGGCCATTCCAAGACATTTAAATGTTTCCCTTTAAACCACTCCAGTGTAGCGTTAGCAGTATGTTTAGGGTCATTGTCCTGCTGAAATGTGAACCTTCATCCTAGTCTCAAACCTCTGGCCGACTCAAACAGGTTTTCCTCCAGAATTGTCCTGTATTTAGTGCCATCCATCTTTCCTTCAGTCCTGACCAGCTTTCCTGTCCCTGCAGATGAAAAATATCCCCACAGCATGATGCTGCCACCACCATGCTTCACTGTAGGAATGGTGTTCTCAGGGTGTTGGTTTTGTGCCACACATGGCATTTCCCATGATGACCAAAAAGGTTTATTTTAGTCTCATTTGACCAGAGAATCTTCTTCCATGTGTTTGGGGAGTCTGCCACATACTGTTGGGCAGACTGCAAACATGTTTTCTTAAGTAATGGCTTTTTTCTGGCTACTCTTCCATACAGTCCCACTCTGTGGAGTGTGGTCCTATGGACAGATACTCCCATCTCCGCTGTTGATCTCTGCACCTCCTTCAGCGTTATCTTTGGTGTCTTTGTTGCATCGCTGATTAATGCCCTCCTTGGTGAGTTGGTGAGTTTTGGTGAGCAACCTTCTCTTGTCAGGCTTGTAGTGGTGCCTTAAGGTGATGATACACGGGGCAACTTTTGGGGCAATGTTGCCGAGCAATGTTGCTGGCAACGGGCAACTAGGTGAGACACAGGGCAACTTTTCAGGGCAACTAACAATGGGCAACAACAGTTAGCAACGGCAGTTTACAGTTAGCTAAAAAAAAAATCAATGTCTTAATTTTTGCTGTGACCATTTAATCAAGCTGTCTGTTGTTTTTTAGAGCTTTGGTGAGGTAAATTCCTCCATATAGAATATTAAAATAACTTACCAGCGTAAAAACAGATGAGGAGTCTCTCCATCTCTTCACTCCACTGACACTGAGCGGCCGCCATATTTGTTTGAAATTTCTGATCCGAACCTCACCGGAGGTCACATGACTCGATACTCGCGTTCTGATTGGCTTATCTCAAAAAGTTGCCAGAGATTATCAAAACCATTCAGAAAGAAACAATGTTGCCCAATCTCAATAGAAAAGAGTCAAAACACAATTGCCCAGCAACATTGCTCGGCAACATTGCCCAAAAAGTTGCCCCGTGTATCATCACCTTTATTTCCATTTTGCTATAATGGATTGAATGGTGCTCCCTGGGATATTCAAAGTTTGGGATATTTTTTTATAACCCAACCCTGATCCATATTTCTCCACAACTTTGTCTCTGACCTGTTTGGAGGCTCCTTGGTTTTCATGTTGCTTGCTTAGTAGTGTAGCAGAGTCAGGGTCCTTCCAGAACAGGCTGATTTATACAGACATCATGTGACAGATCATGTGACACTTTGATTGTACACAGGTGGATCTTAATGAACTAATTATGTGACTTATGAAGTGAATTGGTTGGACCAGCTCTTATTTAGGGGTTTCAGACGAAAGGGGTTTCATACGAAATACCTATGCACACTCCAGATTTCTGTTTTTTTTTTTTCATCTTAATTATTGTTTGTGTCACAATAAAACAAGAGTTTTCACCTTTAAAGTTGTAGGCATGTTGTGTAAATCAAATGGTGCTAACCCTCCAAAAATCTATTTTAATTCCAGCTTGTAATGCGACAAAACAGGACAAACACTAAGGGGGATGAATACTTTTGCAAGACATTGTATAATCACCACCTTCTGACCAATCAGACTGAACAATCCTACAGTGCTCTGGTTTGTAGTTGTAGTTGAAGTGATCTTTCGAGCAAACAATACACAAAAATGCTATTTGGAATTGCAATCATGAATGATGAAATGACGAAACGTATTCGTAAATCCAGTCGACTCCACTGTACACATTTTTTCTTTCCTTCATGTTTTTTTTTAAAAATAAATATAACCATGTATTTTTGGTTAACACCGAGCAGAGAGAGCTGAGAAGCTGCAAATCAAGAAGGGTGAAAGCTGAGAGGTGTGAGCAAAGAAAAGAGGAAAATTAGGAAAGGCAATTAGCACACTAGAGTCTTGCTGAGAATCTTAGCGCCTGATGGGAAGGAATTCTTAAAATAAAATAAGCCTGCTTTAGTGGTTTTGCCATTTTTAGGCTGTAAAAGTGATATGTTGAGGAAAGATTAGGATTAACACAAAGGCACATATTTATAAGAGAGGTCTGCACACACACACACACACACACACACACACACACACACACACACACAAATTATCTACAGAAATCTGAACCATCAACCAAAATCACAGCCGACCTCACATTAATCTCAGGGTTATTTTCATGCACATAGAAACCTGATGTAGCTGTGAAACCCCAGCTTAATTAATTTGTTTGGGTGTAAGACACGTTTTCCCTGCTTTTTCTCTGCCAGTTGCTATTTTTGTATCCAGAAATATTAGTGTGATATCTGAAATCCAGAGACACAGTTTATTATTATTACTATTTTTAACTCTCCTTGGTCAAAAGATTATGCTTATTATATACTCACTGGCCAGTTTATTAGGAACACCCATCCACCTGCTGTTTTATGCGGTTCTCTGATCAGCCAGTCCCTTGACAGCAGCACAATGCATAAAATCATGCAGATACAAATCAAGAGCTTCAGTTAATGTTCACTCCAAACATCTCAAAGTGTGACCTTGACTGTGGCTGGGTGTTGGTGCCAGATGGCCTGGTTTGAGTATTTCAGAAACTGATAACCTCCTAGGGTTTTCACACACAACAGTCTCTAGAGTTTACACAGAATGGTGCGAAAAACAAAAAACATTAAGCGAACGACAGTTCTGTGGGTGGAAACAAACGCCTTGTTGATAAGAGAAGTCAGAGGAAAATGGCCAGATTGGTTTGAGTTGCCAGGAAGGATATAGTTACTCATATAATCACTCTTTACAACCGTGCTGAGCAAAAAAAGCATCTAAGCATGCAACAGCAGAAAACCACATTGGGTTTCACTCCTGCAGCCAAGAACAGGAATCTTAGAATCAACAACAAGTTCCTATTAAAGTGGTCGGTGAGTGTATATATTACTGAGGGTCATTCCTATGTTCCCCAGCTCTATATTCAGTTAATATGACATTGACTGTTGGGTGGAGTTTTACTTTGTTGGGTTGAGGTTAGTATTAGTTTAGGGTCGGTATTAGGGTTAGAACTAGGGATGAATCCGGTTACCAGTTTCATGGCAATCTGTGATAAAATTCCCAACAGTTAGTATTACTGTATCAAATTTTAATCATCACTACAACCTTAGTTGATCACCGCAGTTTGAAAAGCTCACATTAAAATCCTGTAAAGCAAATTCAGAGAAAATAGTTGATGAAAACATGCGAAATGTCTGTTAATTATGTAGAATTCTGGGAACAGTTTTTCTGACTCCCTGGATCCAAACTTAGCAAAACCTCTCTTAACTTTCATTGTGATTGAATAATTCTCCACGTTGTATTTTCAAGTTCACACCCACTCGCCGGTATGTATCACATCTGTTTTCTTTCAGGATGGCAAGTTAAAGTTAGTACTTTTATTTCTGTGGAACCACAAAAATAAAATAAAAAAAACCATTGTTTTATGTTTTTTTAAAAAAATCAAATCAGGTTAATCTAATCTAAACTGGTACGTGTGTACTCCGCTTTTGTGCTGTGTTGCTAAATGCTAGTTGAAAATGGATTCATTCATGGATTGGTGGACTTTGACAGAAAAGAAATAAAAGAATAATATTGTTTTTATGTTGTTTTTTTGTGATTAATTGGACGAGTTTTCATCTCAAGTTCAAAGTGACCATATGCGCCTCCAGCTGTTACATGGATCTAAAAACTTACTTAGCTAGCTTAATTGAAACACCAACTCTACTGAGGAAAGGGAAGACAGACTCTATCTGGTTTTTGTATGTCAGGACAGATTGGCAGGGTAATGAGAGAGAGAGAGAGAGAGAGAGAGAGAGAGAGAAAGTTTAGCTTCTTTTCTTTTTTGTGGTTGTAAATATTGGTCTCCTGTCATTGTTATATGGCCTTTCAGAGGCTATTTCATGGTTAAATCAAACCTAACCTGCAGATTTACAATACCCAAACCTAACTAAAACCATAACCGTAACCTAACCCAAACCCTAAAATTACTGAAATGTTGATTAGCCTAACAGTCGCTAAGATTTAGAAAAAAACAAACAAACAAAAACCCGCCAGTGCATGCACTGAATGCCACTGGCCTGAAACTGCTCTTGTAGAACTTGCGGGGGTGTAAAGCTACGGCTCGGGGACTCTGCAGTCACATATTGGAAGCTCAACCTTTCCTGCGACTGGGTGTGGGTTCAGTGTCTTCAGCGGACACGCCCTCTTTGTCTCAAAGCAGAGTGTACTGCTTATTATTTCACGATTCTGTAAAACAGTCGATAGATTAGTCAATAGGAAAATAGTTGTGAGTTGCAGTCCTACTGCTACACATGATAAACATTATTTTAATGTTTATGCAAACAGAAAGTGCATATTGCTGCTAATTTTATTTCTGGTTTTCAATATAAAAATTGCTGAAATGATTTCAGTTTGTGTATCAGTATTTTTTTAAACATTTCCAACACATTTTAACAATACTACAATAATACTGATAACCATGATCACTATCGTATTTTGTCACTATAATCACGATATTCAATTTTCATACCAATTCACAGATATGCTCTCTGATTACTGCGATAATTATTAGTGCTACCAAGGACCTCCATCTTAGCACATGAAAAATGCCTAAAGATTGAGTCCAACCCATAATTAAAGACAATCTTGTAATGCTGTCTGCTAGCTCGGTTGTGTTCTCATTCATAATTGCTTTAATTTAGATGCACTGTAGAAAGTGCAAGTTCCTATTTATAGTATATATGGCATTGCAAAATTTGATCATGTTTATTTTCTGCTTGGATGTTAGCTTAGATAGTTTGGTGTTAAGCTTAGCTCAGGAAGCTAGCAAGCGCTACACTGTATATTAACCATTAGCTCTTTTAATTGCTAGTGCTAGCTAGCCAGATAATATTAGCTAACATACAGCTGTAAGAAAAAATATAGATTTTTTTAAATGACAAGAAGTAAACAATTTCTGCAGCAAGTTTTTTTTTATATATTAATTCACAGTTATATTTCATTAACAGTTGGTTGTTAAGCTTATCTCAGGAAGCTAACAAGCTCTACACTGTATATTAACCATTAACTCTTTTAATTGCTAGAGCTAGCTTATTAGCTAGCTAGCTACTGTTAGCTAGCTAGCTAATATTAGCTAACACACAGCTGTAAGAAAAATATAAATTTTTTAAATGAAAAGAAGTAAATACAATTTCTGCAGCAAGTTTTTCAAATATTAATTCACAGTTATGTTATATTTCATTAACAGTTGGGTGTTAAGCTTATCTCAGGAAGTTAGCAGGCTCTACCCGGTATATAAACCATTAGCTCTTTTAATTGCTAGAGCTAGCTTATTAGCAAGCTAGCTAGCTAATATTAGTTAACACACAGCTGTAAGAAAAAATATATACATTTTTGAAATGAAAATAAGTAAATAAAATTTCTGCAGCAAGTTTTTCAAATATTAATTCACAGTTATGTTATATTTCATTAACAGTTGGGTGTTAATCTTATCTCAGGAAGCTAGCAGGCTCTAACGGGTATATAAACCATTCGCTCTTTTAACTGCTAGTGCTAGCTTATTAGCTAGCTAGCTAATTACTGTTAGCTAGATAGATAATTTTATCTAACACACAGTTGTAAGAAAAAAATATTAATTTTTGAAATGAAAATAAGTAAATACAATTGTTGCAGCAAGTTTTTTCAAATATGAATTTGCAGTTATGTTATATTTCATTAACAGTTGGGTGTTAAGCTTATCTCAGGAAGCTAGCAGGCCAGCCAGCTAGCTAGCCAGCTAATATTAGCTAACACTAGCTAACACACAGCTGTAAGAAAAAATATTAATTTTTAAATGAAAAGAAGTAAATACAATTTCTGTAGCAAGTTTTTTTCAAATATTAATTCACAGTTATATTTCACTAACTAAAAAAAAGAAAAGAAAAAAAGTAATTGTGGCATGTGCAAAACACCCCTTTTAGATTAGATTAGATAAAACTTTATTGATCACTTTGGGAGGGTTCCCTCAGGGAAATTAAGATTCCAGCAGCATCATTACAGATAAACAGAGAAAAGAAATAGAGAAAACTTCTAGATAAATTAAAATAAATTAAGTATTTACATATACAAATATAAAAGAATAAGATATGGGGGGTGGGCGGCACGGTGGTGTAGTGGTTAGCGCTGTTGCCTCACAGCAAGAAGGTCCTGGGTTCGAGCCCCGTGGCCGGCGAGGGCCCTTCTGTGCGGAGTTTGCATGTTCTCCCCGTGTCCGCGTGGGTTTCCTCCGGGTGCTCCGGTTTCCTCCACAGTCCAAAGACATGCAGGTTAGGTTAACTGGTGACTCTAAATTGACCGTAGGTGTGAATGTGAGTGTGAATGGTTGTCTGTGTCTATGTGTCAGCCCTGTGATGACCTGGCGACTTGTCCAGGGTGTACCCCGCCTTTCGCCCGTAGTCAGCTGGGATGGGCTCCAGCTTGCCTGCGACCCTGTAGAAGGATAAAGCGGCTACAGATAATGAGATGAGATGAGATGAGAAGATATGGGGGAGGGGGGAAAGGGGGGAGAAGTGGGGTTAGGGTAAGTGTGTGTGGGGGGGGAAGCAGGAAAGATATTGCACATTATATTGCACATTGTCCGGTATTGCTTATTGTCAGGCTAGGCTACTGCTCCTTCCCGTCCTCTGTCCTCCTGTTACCCCTCCTCCCCCCCAGAGAGGAGTTGTACAGTCTGATGGCGTGAGGGACAAAGGAGTTTTTGAGTCTGTTCGTCCTGCACTTGGGAAGGAGCATTCTGTCACTGAACAGGCTCCTCTGGTTGCTGATGACGGTGTGCAGAGGGCGACTGGCATCATCCATGATGTTCAATAGTTTGTCCATAGACCTCTTCTCTGCCACTGTCACCAGAGAGTCCAGCTTCATGCCGACCACAGAGCCGGCCCGCCTGATCAGTTTGTCCAGCCTGGATGTGTCGTTCTTGGATGTGCCCCCCCAGCACACCACGGTGTAAAACAGGACACTGGCGACCACAGACTGATAGAACATCCACAGGAGTTTCCTGCAGATGTTAAAGGACCGCAGCCTCCTAAGGAAGTATAGCCTGCTCTGTCCCTTCCTGTATAAGTGATTGGTGTTGCAAGTCCAGTCCAGCTTGCTGTCCAGCCACAGCCCGAGGTACTTGTAGGCATCCACAGCCTCCACCTCGACTCCCTCGATCAGAACTGGTCATAACCTTGGTCTGGACCTCCCAAAGTCAATGACCAGCTCCTTGGTCTTCGAGGTGTTGAGCTGCAGATGGTTCCTGTTGCACCATACAGCAAAGTCCCTCACCAGGCTCCTATACTCCTCCTCTCTGTCATCACTGATACACCCAACGATGGCTGTGTCATCGGCAAACTTCTGAATGTGACACAGCTCTGAGTTGTAGCAGAAGTCCGTGGTGTACAGGGTGAAGAGAAGAGGGGCCAGCACCATGCCCTGGGGTGCGCCGGTGCTGCTAATAACAGTGTCAGACGTGATGTCTTTCAGCCTGACGTACTGCGGCCTGTCAGTGAGGTAGCTGGAGATCCAGGTGACCAGGCAGGGGTCCACTCGCATCCTGTTCAGTTTGTCCTGAAGCAATAGGGGCTGGATGGTGTTGAAGGCACTCGAGAAGTCCAAGAAGAGGATCCTCACTGTGCCATTTCCCTTATCCAGATGCGAGTGGGCTCGGTGTAGCAGGTAGAGGATGGCGTCTTCCACACCAACACCTGCCCAGTACGCAAACTGCAGACAGTTCTGGGCATGTTGTACCTGGGGTCTGAGGAGGCTGAGGAAGAGCCGCTCCAACGTCTTCATCAGATGTGAAGTGAGTGCCACCGGTCGGAAGTCCTTCAGCTCGCTGGGCTGATTCTTTTTGGGAACTGGAACGATACATGATGTCTTCCAGAGGGTTGGCACTCTCCCCAGCTGCAGGCTGAGGTTGAAGATGCATTGGAGTGGTTCACCCAGTTCAGCAGCGCAGGTCTTCAGTAGTCGTGGACACACCTTGTCCGGGCCTGCTGCTTTCCTGGGGTGAAGCTTCCTCAGTTGACCTCTGACCTGGTCTGCAGTAATGCATAGAGGAGTCTGTGTTGAGGAGGGGGAGGAGGGGGCTGCTGTGATGATTGGGGGGAGGTGTGTTGAGGGAAGAAGGACAGATGGCTGCAGTGAGGGAGAGGGTGGGGGGGAACGTGGGCTGGTTGAACCGATTGAAGAAGTCATTCAACTCGTTTGCCCTCTCCACTGTCCCCTCAATGACTCTGGTCTTTGTATTGTGGCCTGTGATGGTTTTCACACCTTCCCAGACCTCCCTCATGCTGTTCTCCTTCAGCTTCTGCTCCACCTTTCTCCTGTAGCTGTCCTTAGCTTCTCTCATGCAGCGTTTCACCTCCTGCTGTGCTGCTTTCATCGCCTCCCTATCCCTGCTCCTGAAGGCGGCCTTCTTCCTGTTGAGAACAGCTTTGACTTCCTGTGTTACCCATGGCTTGTTATTAGGGTAACACCATAGAGTCTTAGCGAGGGAGACCACGTCTGCACAGAAGATGAGGTAATCTGTCAGACAGTGTGTCAGCCCCTCTTTGTCCTCACAGTGTGGGCTAAGCAGCACGTCCCAGTCTGTGATGTCATAGCAGTCTCTGAGGGCATCTTCCATTTAAGGGGACCACCTCCTGATGGAGCTAGTTGTTGCAGGCTGCCTTTGAACCAGGGGGGTGTACTTCGGCTGTAGAAGAACCAGGTTGTGGTCAGACTTCCCTAGTAAGGGGAGGGGTGTGACTCTGTATGCATCCCTCACATTAGCATACAGCAAGTCAATTGTCCTGTTGTTCCTTGTTGGACAATCCACAGCCTGGTAAAAAGCAGCCAAAGTAGAGTCCAAAGTAGCATGATTAAAGTCCCCAGAAATAATGATAAATGCCTCAGGGTGTTGTGTCTGCAGTCTTGCTGTGACAGAGTGAATCCTCTCAGATGCAGCAGCTGCATCTGCCTTCGGAGGGATGTAAACACAGATAGTGATCACGTGACTGAACTCCCTCGGCAGATAATATGGCCGCAGACTAACGGCTAGCAGCTCCAAGTCCGGGCAGATATCACAACATTCAAACGCTTTTTGTCACCAGCTAGCAGTCCTTCTGTTATGTAATGAATTTTCACCCACTTTTCCTTGCAGAACCCTTTTAGTTTTTCTGTGATGTTCTTGGACTGTCTTTTTGGCACAGCATCTAGCTTGCTGTTTGACCAAATATTCTGTTGCAGAAATGCAAAGGTAAAAGAATCACCTAGGGATTCTATGACTATAATTTTTACTAGCTGACCAATAACTCTAAAACAATGTAGACTCATCATTCTTTCTACTGCAAAATTTGTTTTGGACAATCACTATTTTTAGGCAACTGTACATCACTGTTAAATTCCAGAATCGATGCTTTTTAGGCTACATTTTCAACAAGGAAAGAAAATAATTTGATGCAATAAATGTTAAATAATATATTTGCATATTATATTACACCATGTGGGTGGCACAGTGGTGTAGTGGTTAGCGCTGTTGCCTCACAGCAAGAAGGTCCGGGTTCGAGCCCCGTGGCCAGCGAGGGCCTTTCTGTGCGGAGTTTGCATGTTATCCCCGTGTCCACGTGGGTTTCCTCCGGGTGCTCCAGTTTCCCCCAAAGATATGCAGGTTAGGTTAACTGGTGACTCTAAATTGACCGTAGGTGTGAATGTGAGTGGGAATGGTTGTCTGTGTCTATTGGCCCTTTTTCAGCTCACTTCAGCCCGACACGGCTCGCGCTTCGACTACCTCAGAACAGCACGACTCAGCTCGCTTCAGCCCTACTTAGCACCCAAAACTCGCACGGTTTTGGAGTGAGGCTGAAGCGAGCCAAACTGAGCTGAGTGGGGCTAGGGACGTGAGGAGACACTCCCCTGTGCACTGATTGGTGAGGAGGAGTGTCCTCACATGCCCACACACGCCCTGCGAGCACGCTGGGATCTGTAAACACCGTAAACCCGGAAGAAGAATAATTACGAATTACGAGAATTTCTGAAGCCTTATGCGCCTCGCCTCATCTATACGCTCTTGCCAGTATCTGTTGGCGTTGTCAGTGACAACAAGCCACAGCACCAAGACCAGCAACACTAACGACTCCATGTCCTCCATGTTTATTGTTTACTCTCCGGGTTGTGAGACTACCGCTTAAAAGGTCACTGATGTCACTGTTTGCGCTGCCTAACGACATCACGTGACGTCCACCCACTTTCGCTAACTCCACCCAATGTGTCCACCCACTTCCAGCCAGCACGGTTCAGCGCGGTTGTAGTCGAAATGCAACTCCAACAGCCCCACTCAGCTCGACTCAGCCCAACTCAGCACGGCACGGCTCAGCCCAACTCAGCCATGTTGGTAGTGGAAAAACGGCATATGTGTCAGCCCTGCGATGACCTGGCGACTTGTCCAGGGTGTACCCCGCCTTTCGCCCGTAGTCAGCTGGGATAGCCTCCAGCTTGCCTGCGACCCTGTAGAACAGGATAAAGTGGCTAGAGATAATGAGATGAGATTACACTATGTAAGGACATACCAGCTCTTAAAATTCACTCGTTGATTCTGAAATTCCTTATCGATTAATGATGAACGGAGAAAGTTTTCGCACAGATGGATGACAATCTTTCGAAATAACTCCAATCTGGCTGGTGGATTCACTGCATTCCCTTGTTTTTTGGACGTTCTGAGTCATTTCTTTCACACCACGTGGTTAAAGTGGATATGAATAAGACAAAAGTTTGAGGAAACCGAACTAACAATGCACTTGACCTTTATGACACGGGTGACTGTGGGTTGTTTTTAATGTGGGAATGTTTGGGTGAATGCATTTGTTAACTGACCTTTTAAAGCAGACATTTACTGCCCAATAACTCTGTGAACAAATTCCCATTTAAAATTTTTTTCTCAATACCGAGTCATTTCGTAAAATCAGGGACACAAATGAGGGAAAACAATTCTATGCTTTCTCATGGCAAGTACATTTCATTCTGATTGGTCGATTTAATTTGTCCTCCCAGAAAGATAATATATCAGACCTTAAGGGTCTGCACTGAGGCTCATCCTTTTTCCTTCTGTCTTGCTAATTCAAGCATCGAAAGATGAATTCAAGCTGTTTTGACTGATTGACCTGATGAAAATAAACACATCCTGCTGTGTTCTTCACACCGTCTTGCATGCAACAGTGAATGCTTCAAGGGTCAACACAACACCATGCTATTCCATAGATAGATAGATAGATAGATAGATAGATAGATAGATAGATAGATAGATAGATAGATAGATAGATAGATAGATAGATAGATAGATAGATAGATAGATAGATAGATAGATAGATAGATAGATAGATAGATAGATAGATAGATAGATAGATAGATAGATAGATAGATTTTAAATGCAAAATAAACAATTAAAATTAAATTAAATTCAACTATAGATCCTACAGTACTTTCAATGAAATGCTACACTAAAAAGGCACATTTTCAAATGCACTTTTTCAAAGAATGTAGAGTTTTATAGATGCTGTTCGCTGCTCAAAGAACTACATCTTTTAAAACTAACATGATGCAGTAAATCATTTCCCAAGAAGGCATCGTGAGTGTTCGGAGCTACAGTGATACTGTTTGTGAGGACCAGATTCAAATTCATCCTTAACTGTGGAGAAAAAAAAGAACCTGATTGCGTAAACACACTCATACACATTTAATAAAGAATTATTTCACTCTTCCAGCCGTATCCAAGATTCGCCACATGACAGGCAGCGTGTGAGTCTGCTGTGAGAAGCTGCAGGATATAAGAGCTTTTCACGGCTCAGAACTGACAGCTGCACCTGAAAGTTCTGCAGAGTTACTGAAGGCAACTCAACATAGACAACACAAGTATATTTAAAAAAAAAAATCAGTAACAAGACTGTGACCATTCTGCAACTGCAAAGCTTTATGGTTGGAATTTAAATGCACAGCTATAGCAGATGCCAAAGAAAATCACACCATGAAACATTAAACATGTACTTATTGCAATATTTGTGATGTGTGTGGTGAATCTGGTGCATTTTCTTTATTCCTTTCTGAATGCAATTTAGCGGTTATCGCATAAAGACATTCCTAGAAGTTAGAATAGAGTTTAATATGGGGGGGGGGATTAACAAGTTTAAAGAACTGAAGTCATTTTTAAACTTGCTTTATTTCTTAATTAACGTGTTATTCAATTATGTTTTCGGTTTTAGTAACCTTATACCGTGACTCGTATTGGCAACTAATTGCAATTGAATATTATACTTATTGGCCTATTCGGTTTTTAGCCATGTTGAATGTAGTTCGTTTGGTCCACAGCAGGCGTCGCTTATCCACGCGATCTTCACAAGACTTGTGTGAGACTTTGAAACGTGAAGTGTCAGCCAGGTGTCAGTGCTGCCATTTTGAAAACTGTTTTCCAAATGAAATATTGCACAAAAACTAGTTTAAGACCCCGTCCACACGTAGCCGGGTATCTGCTAAATCGAAGATATTTTTCTACGTTTTGGCCTGTCATCCACATGAAAACACATCAAAAACGAATATTTAAAAAAACTCCGGGCAAAGTGAAGATTTTTGAAAACTCCGTGTATGCCTTTTCGTGTAGACAGAGATAACCGGAGTTTTGCGTTTTAGAATGTCACAATCTGCGCCAAAAAAATTACAACAAATCTGCCCTGACGTCAAACGTGTGACCTTTGTTTACTGCAGAAGCCAGATTAAGCATGGACTTAAGCTAGCCGCACATTACGGCGATCCACACGGTACCGAACCGACCCATTTCAGAGCCGGCTCCCGGCAGGGCACGCACATATCCCCCGACTATTGACGAGTGCAGTCGCGATTGAAGCGACACATGACCACTTAATAGCTTTGTGATTGGCTATTGGATATAGTTACTGTTAAATCCAACACTTGAAGATGCTACAGGCTGAATTACAAATGACACAACATGGAATATGTAGCGCACTATCTAGGCTGCATGAGCTATTATTTCCAACCTTAAATAGTGCACTTATATAGGGGAGTTAAAGCGATTTGGAATTCAGCCACACAACTTGAGCAGAGTGGCTTTCCAGCCCACTGTGTCTATGGATAAAGCTTCAGTCTATGAAATTACAGTATATACCTGCATTAGGTGCTACCAACACGTATTTCTCGCGCTAGAAATTGTGTTTAATGATGTCACGTGTTATATGCGAAAGCTATGATTGGCTATTGCTAGCAACTGTCGCCGATCAGTCTGGCTCCCGATTAGTTTTTTGAATCGGCTGTGAAATGAGTCGGTACCATCGAAAACTAGTCTTTAGGCCTGACTCGCGACTTCAGTTGGCTCAGTACGCTGAAAACTGGCGTAGTGTGTGGCTAGCTAAAGAGTAATGGATCGGAGTAGTGCCTTGAAAGCGTTAATTATTGTGCAGGTGCTATTTACATGTTTAATTTTAGAAGCCAACTACTGCTGATGTGATTAGGGGGTAGGATTTGGGGAAATAATGCCATCTACAGGTTTGGAATGCTTATGAATGTGATTGAAAACGCAGATGTTCGGTTATGTGTGGAAGGGATTTTTTTCGAAGACGAGGTGGTGTGGATAAAACATTTTTATAAATGGAGGGGGGGAAAATGTTCGGTTTTAAAAATACCCGGCTACGTGTGTACATGGCATAAATGACGATTACTGCCTACATTTTACAAACTTTCCTGATTGCTATCAAAACAAACAAAACTTCCGGCTTGGTTACATCAGCATTCGAAAGAGGGCGTGCGCGTCTTTTGACAACATTGGCAGATGTTGGTCACTTTGATTTCCGCTGTACGTTTTACTTCCATCCTATGATGTCTCGCACAGGTCTCAACGAATCTCGTTTACGGCCATTGCTTTGACATATGGGCTGATATATTACATAGCATATTTCAAACACTCATAACTTGCTATAGCAGTGGCAAAATAGCTATCAGAAATGCCTTCCTACATTTAATAAAATGAGATATACAGAATTTTGATAAAAAAATTGCCTTCAGTTCTCCTTTAACATAAGGGACACCATTACAGATTTGCTTTTTGCTCCTAATAAAACAACAACAAAAAATCTGTGATGTTCAACTTTCCAAAAAGTTCATCCTTCCAGTATCATGGGGAAAAAAAAATAGAGAGCTTCCGACACAAAAGACACCAAAGTTTGGTGACCTGCTGAAAAATGGAAATGAATATACAAAATTAGGCATGTAATGAGATACCATGCAACGATACACGGTGATTCCAATTTATGACAATTTAAATCGATGAAATATAAAAATCAATCATGATTATTATCAAGCTGCATAATATCTTAGTTTTTCCTAGCTGTAATTGTGTTGCTTAGACAGCAGAGGGAGTAATATAACGTAAAATCGCAGGAATGTGTGTGACTTCACCATAGGAGGAAGTAACAAAGCTCTAATGGCATGAAAACACATACACAACATCTAAAATGGGAAACAGCTGTTGTGCAACTGACTGTACAATTAGATTTAACAAGAGATTAGAGCTCTTTTTGTACAGACTGCTGAAAGCTAAAGAAAAGAGAAGCAAATGGAGGGAGTACAAAAGTTCATAAAAGTTTAAGAAAATGCCTAAGTTATTAACTTTTTTCTTTTTTAATCAAATGAATATGTTATTTAATAGGCTATTTTAGTATAAATACATGCACAGGCAATTATAGGAAATCTGATTGGTTGAGAAATTCAGACTATTTCTCGATAATCACCTCGAACGACTCGGCAAAATGGCGGCCAATCGCTTCATCACCGTAAATGAGGAAGAATTAAAAATTATGAAAGAAATGCTGTTCCTAAAAGCACGATGAAGTTTGGTCGAAAACTATTCAAAGGTAAGGTGGGATTGTGATTAATTTTATCTGTTTCAAAACAAAGTATTTTATGTGGTTCGAAATAGATAAGTTACACAAGTCTGCGCCGCACCTTTATTACATTTTCATGTCGCTTTTGAAGTTTGAAATAAATTATTTTTTAAAATACGATTTGCTTTTAATAATCACCTGTGTATTTATACTAAGACAATTATCCACCTCAGGCTCAGTGAATATCGATGAATAATAACCTCGACTTCGTCTCAGTTATTATTCACTGATAATCACTTAGTCTTCGGTGAATAATTGTTAAATATTTTACTCCTGCCTTTACAGATGTGGGTAAATAATTACTGTTGGTTATTATGAAAATAAATGCCAAGGGTCGTGGGAGAAGCTGGAGCCCATCCCAGCTGACTTTGGGCGAGAGGTGGGGTACACCCTGGGCATGTCGCCAGTCTATCGCAGGGTTAACAAAGAGATGAACAACTGTTCACACTCACACCTTTGGGCAATTTACAGTAGAAAGTTGACCTTGAATCTGTATGTCTTTGGACTGTGGGAGGAAACATAGATACGAAGAGAACAGGCAAACTCCACACAGAAAGATCCCGGTCTGCAGCGAGGTTCAAACCCAGAACCTTTTTGCTATGAGGTAACAGTGCTAACCACTGCACCACGCAATTTATAAATATACTGAAAGTAATATACAGAGATGTACATGTAAATATAAGATGAATGTCTCATCCTTGAACAAAAATATCAGTGAGCTTGGATAAATACTGTATCTGCAAGGATAAAAAGGGCAACTCTGTATAAATAGCCCATATGACCATGATTACCATGTAGTTTTATTCAGCGTGCCTCTGCAGCCCCTTCCCCAGACCTGCACTTTGGGCCAGCTTGGAATACAAAGCTAATTCTCAGACCTGGATTGAGCTTCTCTCAAGTAACTGATTTGCTTCTTCATGAAAATAAACAAGCTTTTCAGTTTTCATCACTGGGATGCAGTATGAAAAGGAAAGGGGAACAGGACAATGCTCGAATTGGCAGAGCCTCAGGGTTTCAATAGGACCAGGTGTTGTTTATAGAGTGATTTTTGTAGGAGCTGCTTCTTTGCCAGCGTGCTTCTGCAAGCATTCTGGGTGCACGTCATGTCACGCATGCATATTCATGTGCCAGTGAGCTAATGCTTCATATTCAGTTTTATCAGCCCTTAAAGGAAAAATCCCTCCTGAATGACTCAATATTTATACACAATACGTGATCTTCAGTTGTGCAATTGTGTGAGTTGACTTCTTTCACCAACATGCTAGTCTATGTTTGGTTACCGGTTTCCTGCAGTGCAGTTTGATCATCTGATAGTGGTGCAGTGGGATTTAACCCTTGCTTCTTCTCTATTTAAAGAGAGCGATGCAGCAGCACTTTAGTCCTATATGGCCCTTTTCCACTACCCTTTTTCAGCTCACTTCAGCTCGCTTCAGCCCGACACGGCTAGCATTTCGACTACCTCAGAACAGCACGACTCAGCTCGCTTCAGCCCTGCTTAGCACCCAAAACTCGCACGGTTTTGGAGTGGGGCTGAAGCGAGCCAAACCAAGCCGAGTGAGGCTGGGGGCGTGAGCAGACACTCCCCTGTGCACTGATTGGTGAGGAGGAGTGTCCTCACATGCCCACACACGCCCCACGAGCACGCTGGGATCTGTAAACACCGCAAACCTGGAAGAAGAAGAATTACGAATTACGAGAATTTCTGAAGCCTTATGTGCCTCGCCTCATCTATACGCTCTTGCCAGTATCTGTTGGCGTTGTCGGTGACAACAAGCCACAGAACCAAGACCAGCAACACTAACGACTCCATGTCCTCCATGTTTATTGTTTACTATCCGGGTCATGAGACTACCGCTTAAAAGATCACTTATGTCACTGTTTGCGCCGCCTAACGACATCACGTGACGTCCACCCACTTTCGCTAACTCCACCCAATGTGTCCACCCACTTCCAGCCAGCACGGTTCAGCGCGATTGTAGTCGAAATGCAACTCCAATAGCCCCGCTCAGCTCGACTCAGCCCAACTCAGCACGGCACGGCTCAGCCCAACTCAGCCACGTTTGTAGTGGAAAAGCGGCATTAGTCTGTCCAGCTCTCTTTCCTTCTTATCCGTACACTCTGCTCAAACAGATCAGCTTCCAAAGCTTCAGCTTTCATGCTAACACGACCATCAACTCCACTGTTCTCATCATCATTCTACCTTCTTACAGGAATGAAGGAAAACAAAGGACCAACATTACATTAGCTCCAGAAACACTAATCACATCTCATGCAGGACTGTGCAAAAGTCTGAGGCACATTGAAAGAAATGCTGTGGAGCAAAAAAATGGCTTAAAAATAATGTTTCAACATGAAAACAATACTATAAACAGTAATCAGTAAGCCATAATAAATGAAACAAAGTCAATATTTGGTGTGAGACGACCCTTTGCTTTAAATAAAATAGTAGTCTGAGGTGCAGTGAGTGCAGTTTGATAAGGAAATGAGCTGTCGGTTTTACTGAGCATCTTACAGAACCAGCCACAGTTCTTCTGGACACTTTGACTGTCACACTCACTTCTTCATCTCATCTCATCTCATCTCATCTCATCTCATCTCATCTCATTATCTCTAGCCGCTTTATCCTGTTCTACAGGGTCGCAGGCAAGCTGGAGCCTATCCCAGCTGACTACGGGCGAAAGACGGGGTACACCCTGGACAAGTCGCCAGGTCACTTCTTCATCACATCACATCACATTATCTCTAGCCGCTTTATCCTTCTACAGGGTCGCAGGCAAGCTGGAGCCTATCCCAGCTGACTACGGGCGAAAGACGGGGTACACCCTGGACAAGTCGCCAGGTCACTTCTTCATTTTGCACCAAAACCCAGTAGCCTTCATTATGTTTTCTTTTTTAATCTGAAAAGTGCGCTCTTATGTAATATGCTGCTCAGACAGAATTTTTTTTTTTCTCTGTAACATTTAATTTTGTGCTGGAAAACGAACATTAGGAACTCTAAAATGTTTCTGTACTGACTCGATAATGTAAAAGTCATAAAATAGAAATCTAAAACAAAGTGTGTATGAAAAAATAGGGTGCCTAAGACTTTTGCACAGTACTGTATACTTTAATATAAATGTGTTTCATGTGTTTCAGAGTATAATGATGGATTAGGACATGGATGATACAGTCATGTAAGTGACAACATTAACTGCAAACCAAGAAATGCCTTGATAAAATGTGAAAATCCATCCTGTTCCATTTTCTATAAATGTCTAGCAATGTGTTCTATTCCTTCTATCAAGTGTAATATTTGTTGAACCTGATCTTAGGGTGAGAAAATGCAGCCTAACTCCTGCTGGAGATATTGAAGACAGAAGTCTAGTCGCAGGCGAGTAGGCGGCAGCTTATCTGATTCACTGTCAGTAAATAATGATGTAAGAGACACGAGGTGTTCCCTCAGCTACAACTACGCTGATTGACTGTCATCTTCCCTGAGAGTAAAACTGAGCACAGACACTGAATATACACCAACAATCAGTCAAAATGGCCTTAGCAGCATCGCTCAGTCTGTAAATCTACACACATCCCCTCTTAGATTAATGACAAACTGTAAAAATACTTTAGACTCAAAACACTCTCCTATAAATATGCTAAATACTGCCATGTGAATACTTAACATTGTGTTGAACACAATATGTTTTTAAACATGACTGGATTATTAGTTTGGAATTAGTTATTTTGGATTTTTTTTTTGTAACACATTTCTTCATGGCAGTGTGGCAGCTACATGATCCCTATTGTATATTATTATACATACAGGCCATTTTTTCCATGGAATAAAAACATGTATTCTATTCCCTTCTAGTGGGTTTATTGATGGCATGCAATATAGTTATCATATCGCTTATCCTCCATGTATTACGCCACTCTACCCAATGGAGAATGAGCGTGCGATATTGTTATAATATTGCACGTTGTCAAGACAACACGACGTCACACCTCGGAGCTCATGCGAAGATCCAATGACAAAACTTTTCTGCTGCGCATGCGCATAATCATTTCTTTATCAGCCAGGAAAGAGAGAAGACAAGGTTAATCCAGTGCTAGGTTTAAGCACTAAATAAATAAACTGAAACTGAAGACGTGCTAAACACCCAAAAGGCTACCAAAACTTCATTATAAATTCTTCACGCATATTTACAAGAGAAAAAAACAGACCAACACACATTGAAAAACTGGAAGAGAGACATGTCGTAGATGTAAAACTTCCACGCTAGCAAGTGACTGTGACAGTTTGTAAACAAACATGGCCGTGTGGTTTGCTTTGTTAAAAGCGGAAGATTTTGAGAGAATTTTGGCTGCCAGGTCGCTCAGTTGTGTGTAGTTGTCGATGTTGATTTTAAAAGTAACTAAGTATATTACACAGGAAAATAAAATATTTGGCTTGACTGCGCTAGCACCACAAGTTGGCCTAGTGGTTAGTGTCCCCGCCTCTCAATCAGGAGATCGCGAGTTCTACTCACGGTCGGGTCATATCAAAGACCATCATAAAAATGGTACTGTACCTACTGCTGTCTGGCAAAGCACGCTGCAATGCAGGTGCAAGTGGGGAGTCAAACTCTCGCGGTTACCAGAGGACTAGCCCCCTACTGTAACCCTAGCTACATAATAGGTGAAAGGCCAAGGGCTACGGAAAGGGAGATCGGTGCCGCCCTATGTGCCACATAGCATGGGAAGGACTTTGACTGCGCTAGCATTGGTCTGCGTTAACACTACACCAGCTAGAAGCTAACTGAACTGCTGCGATAACAGAACTGAGTTGCGGGTAAGCTAGCGTTGGCCTTCGAGAATGCTGAAATAAGTGTGTGTGTGTATTATAATAATAATAATAATATTGGCTGGCTTTTTTTCATGGTCTAGCAGATATATTCCATTCAGCTAGCATGATACTGAACTCGTTTTCGACTCATTCAGTATCATGTTAGCTGAATGGAATATATCTGATAGACCATGAAA
This sequence comes from Neoarius graeffei, assembly GCF_027579695.1. Taxonomy (NCBI): domain Eukaryota; kingdom Metazoa; phylum Chordata; class Actinopteri; order Siluriformes; family Ariidae; genus Neoarius; species Neoarius graeffei. The sequence goes on along the minus strand of NC_083571.1, from coordinate 46,907,653 downwards.
AAAAGCCAGCCAATATTATTTAAATATCCCTTGATGACTACTGAGATAAACCCACATAAACATTTATATAGGCTTACTGCAACAGGCACTGGTTGTTATAAAACCTTCAGCTCATCAATTTGATGACCAGATTTCCCTGGGGTGTGTGTGTTTACAGTGGATATAAAAAGTGTACACACCCCGTTAAAATGATCGGTTTTTCTGATGTTAAAAAATGAGACCACGATAAATAATTTCAAAACTTTTCCCACCTTTAGTGTGACCTATAACCTGTACAAATCAATTGAAAAAACAAACAAATCTGTTCAGGGGAAAAACATAAAACACGTACAATAAGCTGGTTTCATAAGTGTGCACACCCTTAAACTAATACTTTGTTGAAGCATCTTTTGATTTAATTACAGCATTCAGTCTTTTTGGGTCGGAGTCTATCAGCCTGCCACATCTAGACTTGGCAATATTTGCCCACTCTTCCTTGCAAAAATGCTCCAAGTCTGTCAGATTGCGAGGGCATCTCTTGTGCACAGCCCTCTTCAGGTCACCCCACAGATTTTCAGTTGGATTTAGGTCTGGGCTCTGGCTGGGCCATTCCAAAACTTTTTTGGAGTCATTGTCATGCTGAAAGATGAAATTCCTCTTCATCTTCAGCTTTCTAGCAGACACCTGAAGGTTTTGGGCCAAAATTGACTGGTATTTAGAACTGTTCATAATTCCCTCCACCTTGACTAAATCCCCTGTTCCAGCTGAAGAAAAACAACCCCAAAACATGATGCTGCCACCACCATGCTTCACCGTGGGTATGGTGTTCTTTTGGTGATGCGCAGTGTTGTTTTTGCGCCAAACATACCTTTTGGAATTGTGGGCAAACATAACACATTTTCCCACATGCTTTTGGGAGAGTTGATGATTTTTTTTTTTTGGCAAAATTTAGCTGGGCCTGGATGTTTTTCTTTGACCCTACCTCATAGTCCAGACATATGGAGAATATGGGAGATTGCTGTCACATGCAGTACACAACCAGTACTTGCCAGAAATTCCTGCAGCTCCTTCAGTGTTGCTGTAGGCCTCTTGGCAGCCTCCCTGACCAGTTTTCGTCTCGTCTTTTCATCAATTTTGGAGGGACGTCCAGTTCTCGGTAATGTCACTGTTGTCCCATATTTTCTCCACTTCTTGATGACGGGCTTCACTGTGCTCCATGGTATATCTAATGCCATGGAAATGTTTTTGTCCCCTTCTCCTGACTGATACCTTTCAACAATGAGATCCCTTTGACGCTTTGTAAGCTCTCTGTGAACCCTGGCTTTTGCTGGAGGATGCAACTGAGTAAATGTCTGAACTTTATTTGGGGTTAATCAGAGTCATTTTAATTGATGGCAGGTGTGAACCCAAAAAGACTGAATGCTGTAATTAAATCAAAAGGTGCTTCAATAAAGTATTAGTTTAAGGGTGTGCACACTTATGCAACCAGCTTATTGTACATTTTTTTATTTTTTATGTTTTTTCCCCTAACAGATTTGTTTGTTTTTCAATTGAATTGTACAGGTTCTAGGTCACATTAAAGGTGGGAAAAGTTTTTAAATTATTTATCATGCTCTCATTTTTTACATCAGAAAACCCTATCATTTTAATGGGGTGTGTACACTTTTTATATCCACTGTATATATGAGGTTACATGTTCCTTTGTGTCCCTTTGTCATCCAGTATCATGGGACACAATAAAGAACTTTCAAGACAAAAGATACCAATGGTTGGTGACCTGCTGAAAAAAGAAAATGGATATACAAAATTAGGGATGTAATGATATATAGTGCAACAATTAATCACAATACCAATTTACAACAATTTATATTCGATGAAATATAAAATGAATCATAAAATGAATCATGATTATTATCAGGCTGATCCTATACAAAATACATAAGACATATAATAATAATAATAATAATAATAATAATAGACAATGTCTGAAACAGTTGCAAATTTATCAGGAATTGTACCCATCATTAAACTGTTGCCCCACACAGTGAAGAGGATGATGAAGTAGTCAGAAAAAGTTTCACAGACTAAGAATTGCTGTTTCGAGTCTTGTGGGTGTTAAGTTTCAAAATCAACTGTTGAACAAAGCTTCATAATAAACAAGATCTTCCTATGAGTATAAGATAAAAGGCAGCTCCTGAACTCCAACTAGTTATTAGAACTTCAATAGCCATTGTGTGGTCTGGTGTGATCAGAAGAGTCCAAAATACAAAGTCCAAATACTTTTTGCTCAGCATGCCTGTATACAGTAGAAGAGGTTGCATTATGAATCATTCAAAGTTTATTTCAGCCCAAAATATGGTTGCCTCTGCCAGAAGGTTCAGACTTGACATAAATCAGCAAGTTACAAACATGGAGAGTGCCATAACACAACTGTATACCAACAAAAATCCAAAATATCTTGGTGTTCTGTCAACCTTAAGTCAAAATTTATGAAACCGACGCCTTTATGCAGAACACCTAATTGACCCGCATCTGGCGAGTCAAACCCACAAAATGATATCCAAACCAGGTGACCTGCCAAGACATGAAAAAACCCGCATCAGAAAAATCTAAAGAGCAATGTCAATGATCTCTCAGGATTTATTTAAGCTTAAACTTGGACCGATTAACAACACATACACAGACACAAACACACACACAAGTATAGGGCCTGTAATGTTCTGGTATGTCTGGGGTTAGTTGATTGGGCCCCTCTGCTGGTCATGCTGACGAGTGACGTTTGAATTCTGGTCTTTTCACTCACAACAGTCTGACTACTCAACCACTTCCAAAACTGCTTTTTGACCTTTCACACGCTGAGATTTTCCGATTGCTTTGACAGGGCCTGTGAGTTTACAAGCCTCCAGACATATGGCAGCTGCTGTCATTGCATGCATGTACTGTACATATGTAAGTTAATCTTTATAATTATTGATCTCTACCGGACGTAATTTATATCTCGCATGCACAGTCGGTCATTTGTGTAATCATGTCATATTATCATGGACCAATTACAAGGACACCAAAGGAAAGAAAATGTTTTCCGTTCTAAAATGAAGTTCAATAAAGAGTGGTCTTTTGCGTTTCCATGCATACAGCCTGTGAAAGATCAGCCAGGCAAAGCTTTCTGCACAGTGACTATATATTATTTTTAATAATTTACAGTATCCCAGTGTTTTATAGCATCTGAAATCTAGATCTGCATCTGATAGACTCTAATGTAGGCCGATAATAGCCAATGTCTGTAATGATCTAAGACTAATGTGAGATTTATCAAATGTCAAGATTGTTGCCCCGTCAAAATAAACACTGCTCTGCACTGTCATATGCTAAACATATGCCGTTATAAATTATCAGTAGAGAAATTATCCACTTGCATGTTTTGATACCAGTAGAGTAAATGTCATAAAACTAAGCTGAAATGCTTGGAAATTGCATATTTCAATGCCATTAAAAAAATAATAATTTCCGGGAGGGAGCCCCAGACCTCCCAATAGGAGGGGATACCCCCTCTCTCATCCTCTCCCCTGGGTGGTTTCATCACTATCAATCGGCTGTTGTGCAACCTCAGCCTCCTGCATCATTTCAGAAATGGACTGGTGTTTGGAAGTTAGAAAGCTGGGACCTATGTTTATGAATGTTTATGGATGTTTATGTCAGTTGTCCTGACTTGCTTATGCATGTATCACATAGCCCTATGAACACAAGCCTGAAATAAAATGTTCTCTTTTTCCTTCATTCCCAGCCTCAAACCATGCTGACTTAGCAATCAGATCTCTACAGGAAAAAGAATTAAAGTAACTCATTCGCCGAAGCACAAAAACAAATTGCCTAAGGCGTGGGCGCATAGTGCTAGAACCCCATGGCAAAGTAATAGTGAAAAATGAAACCAAATAAACCCGAACTCCAAAACATTACTGGAGGAAAGCTCAAAGCTCAGGGTGTGCTAATTAACCTGTCTCCAGTGGTGTATATCATTTCAGTAATCATTGTAATGACATAAACATGCACACTGATTTGCACACGCATCCACGAAGGCAGCCTCTAATGTCGTCCCTGACAGGAGCTTGGTCTTAATTATTGTTTTTATTGACAGCACAGATTATCACCACAGATAGCCTGCTTATTTTCACATTTCTCTCGCACGGTGATGGAGCTTGCACCGTGGACAGCTTGTTTATATCAACAATAATGATATGGCATACAGTAGGTTTATTATAATCACCTAATAATTTTGTAGCGCACATGCAGAGGAGAGAGGGAGTTGGGATGTCACTGTGGATGCTCGAGCACATGTCCTTGCCCAGTGATGTCCGCAATGCCCTTTTTGAAAATTTTATACGTACAGGGTTCTACTCCTGTCAGCCAAGAACAGGAATCTGAGGCTACAATGGGCACAGGCTCAACAAAATACTCAAACCAGCCCATCTGGCAGTACGTTCAAAGTCATTGAGATTACACTTTTGTTCATTCTGATGTTGTGAACATTGGCTGATGCTCTTGACCTGTATCTGTATGATTTTATGTATTGTGCTGCTGCCACATGATTGGCTAATTAGATAATTATATGAATGTTCAGGTGTGCAAGTGTTCCCAATAAATGCAGTATATAAGGTGAATGTCTATGTATTTCAAACCATGAGGACTGATTCACGACTCTACGTGTTGTCACATTGTATTTATACTCTTACACTTGATTTGGATACAGTTCAACAGAGCAGTAGGCTATGAAACCTAAAGGCTAACTCACACTGGACTCCTTTTCCAAGCGTTTGTTTTTCACATCAACATTGTAGTTCGGGTATCGTACTGTGCATGTGTTTATCAATGAAATGCGTTTCATTACATTCGCCGTATATTAGCTTTTCTAGCTCATACAGATTCAAAGCCAGGTTATGTTTAGTTCACATGTCAACTGTCTATTTTGTGTTCAAATACTAGTTGTTATAGTTACTTCCAGGGCCGCGTTAACCCTTGCCGAGGCCCTGGGCAGACACCTCCCCGAGGCCCCACCCCCGCCTGTTGTCAACTGCGCTCAGCAAATTCACCCCCTCAGACGTGCCTGTCTAACTAGACACAGAAACTTAAATAATGACAGTGGCACAATTAGAAATACTATTGAACGATAAAACTTTATATCCATCAACACCTATTTAATCGAGAAAAAGCAATGGTGAAATAGGCAATTGCATGGTGAAAAAATCCATCAGACATCAAGGTTAACAAGTCTGTTTAACTAAAGTTTAGCCTCAAGAAGCCTTTGAATGAGTGAGTCAATGAACAACATGTCAAGAACATAACCTAGGCCTACAACAGTTTCTTTAGTATTCAGAACAAGAACATTCATTTGGTATATAACCGTTCGTTTTCATTTTGGAATCCAGGCGACTTTTAACTTGTGAAAACAAAGAGCGATAACAAAGAAAGAAAAATATCTTGCTTCTCAGAAATAAATCTCAAAATGTTAGGCTATGTGAAACATTTCATCCTTTCACACACGTAATGTCCCAAACAGCAGTGGCACACAGCTTTGCGCATTCAGTTTGACAGCCAAGGGTCAACTTACAAGGGCACTTTCCTACTTTTCTGGAAAGCAAAGTCATTAATTAAATCATTGAACTCAAGCTGGCGTAGCGTGTGAAGACATGTTGGACAGTGATCATATTGACAATGACGGGTGATTTATGCGATAGGACAAGGTGGGCTTCCTTATGGGTGGCGAAATGCATCAAAAATGTTATCAATATGATCAAAACTTCTGAAAATATCGTTTCATATTTTCCGATCTCGCTACCTCCGAGGCCCCCTAGTAGCCGAGGCCCTGGGCAGCTGCCCATGAAGCCCATTAGGATAACGCGTCCTTGGTTACTTCTGCCAACTTTGTTGGAGGTGGTTATATTTTCACTTCCATTTGTTTGTTTGCTTTTCCCAACGTAACTCAAAAAGTAGTGAACGAATTTTGATGACATCCGGAGGAAATGTGGGCCATGGGCCAAAGGACAATTGATTCAATTTTGATGCAAATCCTGTAGATCCAGGGTTTTATTTTATTTTATTTTTTTGTCTGTTCCCAATGTAACTCAAAAAGTAGTGAACAGATTTTGATGAAAGTTGGTGGACAGCTTTAGTATTATCCTAGGTTAAAGTAATTTGATTTTGATGTTGATAATATGTGCCCTTCTAGTTCAGCATGTTATGCTGTATTGGGTATTTAAAATTGACCCGTGTGTTCCTTTTTAACTTGCTTAAAGGTCTATATATGGCTACATAAGACAAAAAGCTTGAGGCAAGTTTGGATATAATTTATGGACCTAAAATCAAATACAAATTCCACACACTATGGCAGACTATTATTAAATCAAACACTTACAGGCATGAATTTTCAAGCTGACAGTATGGTGGCCCAAATTGCTTTGAGTTTAGTGCCTAGCAGTGGCAACAGAGCAAATTAAATGTTGTAAGCCTCCCAATTGTAACATTAATGCTAATGTCTGCTGGTGAAGAGATACAAATGGGTTACAAGAAAAGGAACCCAAAGGTCTCAGAGCATGAATAATAAACAATAATAGTTTACTGCAACACCACACGGCTTGTTGAAATCCAGTTTTAGATGGCTGCTTAAATCCCAACAATGCTAATGTGGCTAACAATGAATAAAGGCTAATGTTGCTGCCAAGCAAGACATCAAGGAGCTTTATGTGTTGAGATAATCTGCAACCATTTAATGTCTCAATCCATCTTGTTTTACAACAAATGGCTTTGGGAATTTTTAATGGTAAACCCAAACAACTGAATTGTGATAGAAGAAAACACATAAAACAGCCAATATTTAACAGAACTATTGAAAAATTAGCATCTCTTCCCATCTGCCCAAATGTCCAGCTGGACAACTACGCTGAGCTGTGGGACCTGTTACCTGTATGATTAGAAGAGTATTTCATTTGTTTTAATGAAGACTGTCAAAGTAGATTAAAAATGGTTCTCATCATATGAACCTAATAAAACCCACATCACCTGACAATAAGTTTTATGTTCAGTTGTCTCATCTCATTATCTCTAGCCGCTTTATCCTTCTACAGGGTCGCAGGCAAGCTGGAGCCTATCCCAGCTGACTACAGGCGAAAGGCGGGGTATACCCTGGACAAGTCGCCAGGTCATCACAGGGCTGACACATAGACACAGACAACCATTCACACTCACATTCACACCTACGGTCAATTTAGAGCCACCAGTTAACCTAACCTGCATGTCTTTGGACTGTGGGGGAAACCGGAGCACCCGGAGGAAACCCACGCGGACACGGGGAGATGTTCAGTTGTAAGATCTAAAAAAAATAACTAAATAAAAATGGGTAACTTGCAATCAAGTTACACCCAGTAAAATTAACTAGCTGTGAAGCTAAGAAACTACAAAAAAAAAATGTCAGCACATTCAAAATGTTGATTCAAAATGTCTGAACTAATGTTGAGTTTATTTAATATATCTGATTTAAAGGAATACGCCACCCCCAAGTGAAATTGAGTCAGTCCCTAGAGTTGGATGAGTGAGCCAAAGCATTTTGTAGCCGACCCAGCCATTGTCCTGATCTGGAAACGTCCCGGTTAGCTTTAGCTTAGCGTAGTCGCTGTAATCCAGCGTGTCCAGATAGCATTGTCGTTGCAAAAGTGAATCAAATAACTCAAGATTTTTTATAATTATTTCTCATGACCTTTACATTCACATCGAGTACACATATCAATGCAAATTAACACGAAGGGATTTACTAGACCAATTTATATCTGGAACTATTTTTGGCCACAGCACAGGCAAAGCACCGCTGCAGGCGCAAAGACACCACGCAGCACCTGAAAACCCTGGTTTCCCTGGTAACACTGGTGTATTGACGGAAGTTGTGGTGCTGCGTGGTGTCTTTGCGCCTGCAGCGGTGCTTTGCCTGTGCTGTGGCTGAAAATAGTTCCATATATAAATTGGTCTAGTAAATCCCTTCGTGTTAATTTGCATTGATATGTGTACTCGATGTGAATGTACAGGTCATGAGAAATAATTATAAAAAATCTTGAGTTATTTGATTCACTTTTGCAACGACAATGCTAGCTGGACACGCCAGATTACAGCGACTACGCTAAGCTAAAGCTAACCGGGACGTTTCCAGATCAGGACAATGGCTGGGTCGGCTACAAAATGCTTTGGCTCACTCATCCAACTCTAGGGACTGCAGGGACTGACTCAATTTCACTTGGGGGTGGCGTACTCCTTTAAGGTGGGGGGGTGGCACGGTGGTGTAGTGGTTAGCACTGTCACCTCACAGCAAGAAGGTCCTGGGTTTGAGCCCAGCGGCCGGCGAGGGCCTTTCTGTGTGGAGTTTGCATGTTCTCCCCATGTCTGCGTGGGTGTCCTCCGGGTGCTCCGTGTGTTTCCCCCACAGTCCAAAGACATGCAGGTTAGGGTAATTGGTGGCTCTAAATTGACCGTAGGTGTGAATGTGAGTGTGAATGGTTGTTTGTCTCTGTGTCAGCCCTGTGATGACCTGGTGACTTGTCCAGGGTGTACCCCGCCTTTCGCCCGTAGTCAGCTGGGATAGGCTCCAGCTTGCCTGCAACCCTGTAGAACAGGATAAGCGGCTACAGATAATGGATGGATGATTTAAGGTGAAAACTAATGCAACAGGAGCATTCCTGAGATATTACTAAATCAATGTGTCTAAAGTATGGTATTTATTATATAGATGTGAGTGTTTTACTGGAAAATATGCCACTCATATTTTTCATACAAACTACATCCGGGACATGGAGTAACATATTCTCCAAGAGCTTCACTCATAAGGATATCGATGAATTGTTTTGGAATAACTTGCATAGTTATTTTTTGTGAATGTGTCGATATAATAAAAAGAAAATCACACATTCACTTGAAGATATGAAGTTTATCTTCTCATATTAAAAAAACCCTCATATTTTTCATACAAAATACAACCCATGATATCCTCATGAGTAAGGACTTTACCAATAAAGGTTACCAATAAACCTTTACCAATAAAGGAATAAAGGATATCGATGATATCCTTATGAGTAAAGATATTGGAAAAGATGTTACTCAGTGTTTTCCTGCTGACTGGACACGCGTTGTCAAAATAGCAAACCGGTTCAAAATTAAAATTCTTTTGATTAACTTGCATATATTTTTTGTGTGAATATGTCTATATCACAGAAAATAATATTACACCGCGACATGAAGATATGAAGTTTATCTTCTCATGTTGAAAAATACTTCACTCGCTTGCTGCGCTCTCTCGAAATATATTCACCACACGAAGATAAAATATATATCTTCACGCCACCACGTAATATCCTCTATATACCATATGTTAATGCTGTCACCTTTCTGTTTTAGCTAGAATTAACTTTTTCAGCAGTTTGTGCTACAGTAGCTCTTCTGTGGGATTGGACCATATGGGCCAGCCTTTGTGCGCTATGCGAATCAATGAGCCTTCGACACCCATGACCCTGTCGCCGGTTGTCCTTCCTTGGACCACTTTTAGTAGGTACTAACCACTGCAGACCAGGAACACCCCACAAGATGTGCCATTTTGGAGATGCTCAGACCCAGTCATCTAGCCATCACAAATTGGCCCTTGTCAAAGTCACTCAGATCCTTACACTTGCCCATTTTTCCTGCTTCCAACACATCAACTTGGGGAAGAGAGGAAGGGGGGGAAGTGGGGTTAGGGTAAGTGTGTGTGTGTGTGTGGGGGGGGGGGGGGCAGGAAAGATATTGCACTTTATATTGCACATTATATTGCACATTGTCCGGTATTGCTTATTGTTGGGCTAGGCTACTGCTCCTTCCCGTCCTCGGTCCTCCTGTTACCCCTCCTCCCCCCCAGAGAGGAGTTGGACAGTCTGATGGCATGAGGGACAAAGGAGTTTTTGAGTCTGTTTGTCCTGCACTTGGGAAGGAGCATTCTGTCACTGAACAGGCTGAACGGTGTGCAGAGGGTGACTGGCATCGTCCATGATGTTCAATAGTTTGTCCATAGACCTCTTCTCTGCCACCGTCACCAGAGAGTCCAGCTTCATGCCGACCACACAGCCGGCCCACCTGATCAGTTTGTCCAGCCTGGATGTGTCCTTCTTGGATGTGTTCCCCCCCCAGCACACTATGGTGTAAAACAGGACACTGGCGACCACAGACTGATAGAACATCCACAGGAGTTTCCTGCAGATGTTAAAGGACCGCAGCCTCCTAAGGAAGTATAGCCTGCTCTGTCCCTTCCTGTATAAGTGATTGGTGTTGCAAGTCCAGTCCATATATGATTTTTGTAATGTATCACTGCAACATAGCAAACTTATATACAGGTATGTACTGTGTTTGCAGGTTCACATTGTTTAATACTAAAAAGGCAATCTGTACATTGAACAACGATGGTAACTTGTCCATAATGGTCACCATATACAGTGCCAGTCAAAAGTTTGGACACACCTTCAAATACAGTGTTTTTTTTTCCCCTTTATTTTTATTAATTAAAGGACACTTCATGTCTTAAAGTAATGATGGATGTCGTTTCTCTTTACTTAGTTGAGCGGTTCTTGACATAATATGGATTACTACAGTTGTGAAATAGGGCTATTTACTGTATTTTTATTATTTACTATTTACTGTTTGATCTCAAGCGCATTAAGAACGTAAGAAATTGCACTAATTAACTTTTAACGAGGCACAAAATGGGAAAGCATTCCAGGTGACTACCTCATGAAGCTGGTTAAGATAATGCCAATAGTGTATAAAGCGTCACCAAGGTAAACGGTGGCTACTTTGAAGAATCTAAAATATCAAACATATTTTTAACAGTTTTGTTTACCACATAATTCCATATATGTTCCATGTGTTATTTCATAGTTTTGATGTCTTCAGTATTGTTCTACACTGTAGAAAACAAAGTAAAAAAAAAAAAAAACTATGAATGAGTAGGAGTGTCCAAACTTTTGACTGGTACTGTATACCAGCCATTCATGTTAAATATCATTAAGTTCTCATTCAGAACTGAATACATTTTAAATTCTTTTGAAATGCTAATTAGCTCTTTTGAGTGGGTAATTAATCCATCCATCCATCCATCCATTATCTGTAGCTGCTTATCCTGTACAGGATTGTGGGCAAGCTGGAGCCTATCCCAGCTGACTACGGGCGAGAGGCGGGGTACATCCTGGACAAGCCGCCAGGTCATCGCAGGGCTGATACATAGACAAACAACCATTCACACTCACACCTACGGCCAATTTAGAGCCACCAGTTAGCTGAACCTGCATGTCTTTGGACTGTGGGGGAAACCGGAGCACCCAGAGGAAACCCACGCAGATACGGGGAGAACATGCAAATTCCACACAGAAAGGCCCTCGTCAGCCGCTAGGCTCGAACCCAGGACCTTCTTGGTGTGAGGCAACAGTGCTAACCACTACACCACCGTGCCACCCTGGGTAATTAATATAAAGCATCAATGCAAATCATTACTATACAGTATTCTATACAATGCAACTTCAGTCAAATCCTTCAACTGTGGCAAAATCTCTTGACAGGTAATGCTTCATCTCACAGCACATGCTCCTTCTAAAAGTGTTCACTCCTTCTCTTGCACAGCGGGTTATATTGTGAGAAAACAGTTTTACTGTCACCAAACATGCAAAAGTACCTGTCTCAACCAGCTTGTCTGACAGTTTTCTATAATAATTGCAAAGGAGTCAAAATCTGAATACCTCACTGACACAGTGACGCCAGTCACGCAGTATATTTACGTGATGCTAAGTTCATTCCTATTTAAACTTCTTCTCAAGAGTTGGATCTTGTTAATTCAGCCTTTTAAACTACCAGGAACTGTCCAGACTTCCATTTCTCAATGTCATAACTACATACCTTTCCATTTAGTTTCACCATACTTATTAAATAATATGCCTGAAGATGAATAGTTGAATAATAAACAATAATACCTTGGGGAAATCATTAGCATTAGAACACATGTGAGATCAAGTCTTAAATCTGCAGCACTGTATTTTCTGTCTGCTTATTATTCCCTGTATACTTATTATTCTCTATGTGCTTATTATTCCCTGTATACTTATTATTCTCTATATGCTTATTATTCCCTGTATAATTATTATCCTCTATATGCTTATTATTCCCTGTATATTTATTATTCTCTATATGCTTATTATTCCCTGTATGCTTATTTTTCCCTGTATGCTTATTCCAAGTGAACACTTCACATCGTCAAATTTTGACCATCGTTCAGAAAACTATGACTACAACAGATTTCTCTTTTGCAAGTATCTCAATCACATTTGAATTTCTGATTACCCCAAACCAAATTGCACTGAAGTAATTCATTCCAATTCCACTGGAAGATACTGCACCTACCTGTACATTTCGAACCGAATCTACTTACGGAAAATTGCTGACACATTGTAAAGAAGTACAGGTTTCAAATGGGAAATGAGTTCTTGCTCTGAGTATCAGCATCATCCACATCACTCTTCTCATCATCTAAAGTAAAAGTCATTTGTGATGTTTAAAAACGTGTTTCATCGCCATATCTTCATTTCAGTGATCTCTTTTCATCCTCTCGTAACAGTGGAGAAATTGCTTCAGTTGGCTAAATTTCTTTGAATTATCATTGTCTTCTTCTTATTAAACTTGAGCTCTTCTATGTTTTGATGATAATGTGATGGTGCAGGAGTATCACACATGATAGCCAGGATCTGGCTACAAATTGAATTGATTAGGATTATACCCACTTAGGTAACTATCCAAAAACGTGATCAAAGCATGACATTCACTCATTGGGTGAAGAAACCCATGTGTTTGTTAAACTGGATCCCAACATGACCTTTGCAGGCAGACAGCCAAGGTAATGTTAGAATAATAAAATATATTTGTTTTCTTAAAAGCATAAAAAGAGTTGTCAATATACAGTACGTACCAGTAAAAAGTTTGGATAGACCTTCTAATTCAATGTTTTTTCTTTATTTTTATTCATTAAAAGACACTTCCTGTCTGATGGATGTCATTTCTTTTTACTTAGTTGAGCGGTGGGCGGCATGGTGGTGTAGTGGTTTGCACTGTCACCTCACAGCAAGAAGGTTCTGGGTTCGAGCCCCGTGGCTGACGAGGGCCTTTCTGTGTGGAGTTTGCATGTTCTCTCTGTGTCTGTGTGGGTTTCTTCCGGGTGCTCCGGTTTCCCCCACGGTCCAAAGGCATGCAGGTTAGGCTAATTGGTGGCTCTAAATTGACCGTAGGTGTGAATGTGAGTGTGAATGGTTGTTTGTGTTTATGTGTCAGCCCTGCAATGACCTGGCAACTTGTCCAGGGTGTACCCCGCCTTTCGCCCATATTCAGCTAGGATAGGCTCCAGCTCGCCTGTGACCCTGTACAGGATAAGTGATTATGAATGGATACTTGAGTGGTTCTTGACATAATATGGATTACTACAGTTGTTGAATAGGGCTATTTACTGTATTTTTATTATTTACTGTTTTAATCTAAAATGCATTCAAAAGGCAAGAAATTGCACTAATTAACTTTTGACGAGGCACCTGTTAATTGAAAAGCATTCCAGGTGACTACCTCATGAAGCTGGTTAAGATAACGCCAATAGTGTGCAAAGCATCATCAAGGTAAATGGTGGCTACTTTGAAGAATCTAAAATATGAAACATATTTTCTTTTTTAACACTGTTTTGTTTACCACAAAATTCGCTATATGTTCCATATGTTATTTCATAGTGTTGATGTCTTCAGTATTGTTATATAATGGAGAAAATAGTCAAAATATCAAAAAACCTGTGAATGAGTAGGGGTGTACAAACTTTTAACTGGTACTGTAGGTTATTGGCAGACCACAGGAACATCCAGTACGTTTTCCAAGGCCACCACACATAAAATATAACAATCATCTTGAATCAATTTTACTGCATCCTCAAGAATTATGAGTATTTCATGATGAAAATGTAATAAACTAAAGCACAATTTATAAATGGATTCAAAGTGTGTTCAGAACGTGTGTGAATGTTGATAACAACTTCCCGCTGTCGTATCTGTCGTGTCACCTGTCAAGGGGTGGGATATATTCAGCAGCAAGTGAACAGTCAGTTCTCAATGTGCTGGAAGCAGGAAAAATGGGCAAGCATAAAGACCTGAGTGACTTTGACCAGGGCTAACAACTGGGTCAGAGCCTCTCTAAAACAACAGGTCTTGTGCAGTGTTCCCAGTATGCAGTGGTTAGTACAAGGCTTGGGTGGTATCAAGGTATTGCAGTATATCGGGCTATTTAGCAATCCTGACAGTATGATTTTCAATACCGTCAAAAATACAAATGGTCCTCTATTAAAATGATACGGAGATGCTGTATTAAGGTGATATATTTTAGTGCACACCACGCACCGCCAGAGGTCAGTCTACTGGTGAGAAAGATGGTGATTGGCTAACTCCATTTCCCATACACCATCGGGAGTGATTACGTTGTTTGTTTTACAGCAACTAGGAGGTGGAATGGTGTTGTTGAAATAAACAAAGGGTGATCTTTTTACTCTTCAACAAGGAGTTCGCTCCTTTGGGTGTTTCCCTAGCTCTCAACTTCCACATTGGTGAGCCTGTTTACTCTTGGATGATGCTGGAGTTTATAGTGCATGATAAGTCATTTCTACTCTAACCAATTAATTAAATATGACTAGATATGGAATCATTGAAATAAACAGTTATTCCATGAAATCGAGTCGTACATGAGCTGATAGCCGACAAGTTGCGTAGCGCTGAGTCAGCTATAAGCCATGTCTGACATGATTGAGTGGAATAACTGTTTTCCTCTATCCACATGAGAAACAGAGCATTTTTATTTTTATCTTTTGCAAATTCAATAAATAAAAACCTTATACAAAACATCCAACAAAATCATTTCCGTTTAGAATGTCAACAAACTGGCAAAATGACTGTAGCAATTTGTGAAAAATGTTATATTAATAATTCTTGAAAAATAAAAAAAGATACGTTCTTACCATCAAATACTTTTATTCCATATTTTGTTGCTTTTTTGTATTTTGGGGGGTTTTGTTTTTGAGTAGAGTTTTTATTTCGTCATTGGTTCGTTCAGTAAGACAGTCCACCATTTTCTTTTCTTCTTTTTTTGGTGGTTGGCAAACCAACTTAAAGAGGTGCATTACCACCACCGACTGGGTTGGGATGTGGAACAGGAGATATTGGGGGAGGGGAGAGAACTATATTCTTTTACCTATTTCTGTTTATTTTAAATACTTGATAAAGTGATGTATCTGACTTGATGTGCTCCACCATTTTGTTTTTCTCTACTCATGGTATATGAGCTGATAGCCTATTAGTAGAGTAGCCAATCAGAGCATGTGAGTGCTCATATCCAGTGAATGTTGATAGAATAATGTCACATATAACTTTATCTTGAGATGACTTCTCCAACTACAAAAGCAGTATATTCGCCAAATGATTTTATTCAACTGCCGGTCTGCCATGCACATCCTCTCCGTTCAGCCCTCTGATGTGTCGGTATCTGCAGGAACAGTGTCATCAGATCCTCCAGCAAGGTATTCTGAATCTATAATGAATAATGAATAGATAAGAAACTTATTTCCTATCTATTCATTTTCTATGGGCCATAAATACTTCATGCTACAATGACTTCTATCACCAGCAATTCATCTTTTCCTCTTTTTTTTTGACACAAATACTGTTATATACCATATACCATATACCCTGGTGAAATATCAGGAAGGTATAATGGTATCAAAAAATAGATACAGTCCAAGTCTAATTAGTACCTACCAAAAGTGGCACAAGGAAGGTCAACCAGTGAACCAGTGACAGGATCACAAGTGCCCAAGGCTCACTGATACACGTGGGGAGTAAAGGCTAGCCTGTCTAGTCCGATCCCACAGAAGAGCTACTGTAGCACAAACTGCTGAAAAAGTTAATGCTGGCTACAATAGAAAGGTGTCAGAACACACAGTGCATCAACAGCTTGCTGCATATGGGGCTGCATACAGTGGTGCTTGAAAGTTTGTGAACCCTTTAGAATTTTCTATATTTCTGCATAAATATGACCTAAAACATCATCAGATTTTCACACGAGTCCTAAAAGTAGATAAAGAGAACCCAGTTAAACAAATGAGACAAAAATATTATACTTGTTCATTTATTAATTGAGGAAAATGATCCAATATTACATATCTGTGAGTGGCAAAAGTATGTGAACCTCTAGGATTAGCCGTTAATTTGAAGGTGAAATTAGAGTCAGGTGTTTTCAATCAATGGGATGACAATCAGGTGTGAGTGGGCACCCTGTTTTATTTAAAGAACAGGGATCTATCAAAGTCTGATCTTCACAACACATGTTTGTGGGAGTGCATCATGGCACGAACAAAGGAGATTTCTGAGGACCTCAGAAAAATTATTGCTGATGCTCATTAGGCTGGAAAAGCTTACAAAACCATCTCTAAAGAGTTTGGACTCCACCAATCCACAGTCAGACAGATTGTGTACAAATGGAGGAAATTCAAGACCATTGTTACCCTCTCCAGGAGTGGTCGACCAGCAAAGATCACTCCAAGAGCAAGGCATGTAATAGTCAGTGAGGTCACAAAGGACCCCAGGGTAACTTCTAAGCAACTGAAGGCCTTTCTCCCATTGGCTAATGCTAATGTTCATGAGTCCACCATCAGAAGAACACTGAACAACAATGGTGTGCATGGCAGGGTTGCAAGGAGAAAGCCACTGCTCTCCAAAAAGAACATTGCTGCTCGTCTGCAGTTTGCTAAAGGTCATGTGGGCAAGTCAGAAGGCTATTGGAAAGATGTTTTGTGGACAGATGAGACCAACATGGAAATTTTGGTTTAAATGAGAAGCATTATGTTTGGAGGAAGGAAAACACTGCATTCCAGCATAAGAACCTTATCCCATCTGTGAAACATGGTGGTGGTAGTGTCATGGTTTGGGCCTGTTTTGCTGCGTCTGGGCCAGAACGGCTTGCCATCATTGATGGAACAATGAATTCTGAATGATACCAACGAATTCTAAAGGAAAATCTCAGGACATCTGTCCATGAACTGAATCTCAAGAGAAGGTGGGTCATGCAGCAAGACAACGACCCTAAGCACACAAGTCGTTCTACCAAAGAGTGGTTAAAGAAGAATAAAGTTTATGTTTTGGAATGGCCAAGTCAAAGTCCTGACCTTAATCCAATCGAAATGTTGTGGAAGGACCTGAAGCGAGCAGTTCATGTGAGGAAACCCACCAACATCCCAGAGTTGAAGCTGTTGTGTACAGAGGAATGGGCTAAAATTCCTCCAAGCCGGTGTGCAGGACCGATCAACAGTTACCGGAAACGTTTAGTTGCAGTTATTGCTGCACAGGGGGATCACATCAGATACTGAAAGCAAAGGTTCACTTACTTTTGCCACTCACAGATATCTAATATTGGATCATTTTCCTCAGTAAATAAATGAACAAGTATAATATTTTTGTCTCATTTGTTTAACTGGGTTCTCTTTATCTACTTTTAGGACTTGTGTGAAAATCTGATGATGTTTTAGGTCATATTTATGCAGAAATATAGAAAATTCTAAAGGGTTCACAAACTTTCAAGCACCACTGTAGCGGCAGACCAGTCAGAGTGCCAATGTTGACCCCTGTCCATGTGTCTGCAATAGGTACATAAGCATCAGAACTGGACTGTGGAGCGATGGAAGAAGGCAGTCTGGTCTGATGAATCGCATTTTCTTTTGCGTCATGTGGACAGCCAGGTATGTGTGTGTCGCTTACCTGGGGAAGAGATGGCACCAGGATGCACTATGGGAAAACAGCAAACCCGCAGAGGCAGTGTGATGCTCTGAGCAATATTCTACTGGGAAATCTTGGGTCCTGGCATTCGTGTGGATGTTACTTTATCTATACACTACCAGTTAAATACAGTAATAAGAATACAGTAAATTAATCGCCCTATTCCACAACTGTAGTAATCCATATTATGTCAAGAACCACTCAACTCAGTAAAGAGACACGGCAGTCCATTATTACTTGAAGACATGAAGCGTCTTTTAATTTAAAAAATGTAAATAAAGAAAAAACACTGAATTAGAAAGTGTGTCCAAACTTTTGACTGGTGCAGTACATGTATGTATGTATGTATGTATGTATGTATGTATGTATGACCATCAGGAAAAACTGAAAGGTCAGGCATGTATTAGTTTAGTCTTGTGCTCTTGTGAACTACAGTAACACGATACACTCCCTTCAGATAACACTGCAGAAAGTCATATGTATCCAAGTCATGAGCATGTGCACAACCAGTCCCTGATTTTATTCCTTCAACACTCAACACCTGAGCTGAACCTAACACACACACACACACACACACACACACACACACACACACACACACACACACAACACAGCGTGCTCTGGATGGAGCTAGTGTGAAGAATCATGACTGAGCCATGCTAATGAAATCACTCTTTTGTACACAGCGAGTTCCTTTTTTTCTCGGAAGGCCAGGGCAGCGCCAGTGCTGGAGCCGTATCCATGGCAACTGCCAAGAGGGTAAACTTACAGTGTATTTACCGATTCTCACTGGGTTAATACTTAATTTTGTTTATTTTAACATTTGTGAGATTTTTTTCAAGAAGCCAGAACAGATGTTTTTTTTTATTATTATTTTTTTATTGAATTTATTTTTAAGAAACGTCAGTATTATTTTGCATTTTATCAGCACTACAGCTTTGATTATTATTCATTTCATCAAGGTCATTTATGCCTCGCTGCCTGACACTGTGGCCAGGACATGATGTAAAAATTGGCAGGCATAGAAATGTCTCCAGTTTGAAGTTTCAAGGTACCAATATGCATTGAAGTATTAAAAAAAAAAAACAGAATTGACCCTTATACTCTTTTGCAGAGTAAAGAACATGACGGCTTCCTTAAAGTCAATATATTTCCATGGTTTAAAAAAAAAGCAGCAAAAACACTTAAACTATGCAAGTTCTCTCAGGACGATAGAGAAACTTCTTAAACCACAATACCCATGAACTTATGGGTAAGAAAAAGAAAAAATGATGACCTCCTACCTTGGGTAAGGGTCCCTGTGAGGAACCTGTAAAAGAAGCGGGCCACTTTGGTCAGCTGCTGCTTGCACCTCTTCCTGCAGTGGCTCATTGTGGGTCAGCTGGCACTCTCTTACACTCTCGACTGTCTGCTCCTGCACTCCTGCCACTTATTTTCCTCCTCCTTTCCCTTCTCTCTCTCTCTCTCTCTCTTCTTCTTCTTCCTCAGACCTGCCTCCACCTGTGGGGTGCGATCTGTCGCTCACACACACACACACACACACACACACACACACAGCCTCCTCCCCTCTTGTTCTAATGGTTCAGCCTCCTTCTCCAGGAGGGAAAAGCAATGTACACTCTTACTATATTACTCTTCACTCCTCCTACTACAATGACACAATCTGTGCTTTTATCCACACGTTTTCTTTCCTTCCTTTTTTTAGTCCACTTGTGTTTGTTGAAGGATCCAGGGGACAAAAAGAAACTGTCACATTGACCTCGAGGGAGCTCAAGCAGAAGAAGCTGGAGAAAGTGTGTGTGTGTAAGAGACAGAGAGAGAGAGAGAGAGAGAGAGAGAGAGTCTCCTCCAAATTTGCCTCACAAACAGACTACAGCCACAAGTTCACCTTAGAAGGACAGGAAAACCAAGCACAAGGTCCTACTTTGAAACCTCCTCCTTTCTTATCTCGGGTTCCTCTGAAGCCGCTTCTTCGAGTCGATTTATGTTTCTTTTGAATAGCAGTTGAAAGGCCAGAAGGGTTAGCGTAAAAGCTAAAGCCAACTTGCTGGTTTTCCAGAAAAAAAGAAACAATGAGAAAAAGATCAGCGGATAGATGGAGACATGCAGGAGATCCTTCTGTCCTGTTGTCCTTCCTTTCTTCTTTTCATCCATCAGTGAAAGAGAACCAGCACTTCAGTCAATCTCTTGATGTGTACTGAGCTGCAAGGTGGCTCAAACGTGCACATTACACACACACACACAGCTTTACTACAGGGAACATGCACACGCCTGGTTATTTGCTCTACTACACTCTTATTGCATTTGTTGTCTTAGAGCATTGATCTCTCTCTCTCTCTCTCTCTCTCTCTCTGTATGACTTAGCAGTGATTACAGTCGTCCAGGCAACCACAGACTCCATGGATTTTTCCGACAGCCAATCACACATACACTTCCTTTTTACTTTCGTGGATCAAAGCAAAACAAACAAACTGCTCCGCTGGGTCTCAGTGTGTTTCCATCAAGTGTGTGCGCAAGCGTGACTGTCGTGCTCATATGCAGTGTGTGTGTGTGTGTGTGTGAGATAAAGATTACAAATAAAAAATATGACAGTCATCAACACTACAATGTGCACGCTTTCGATTTAACATGTAGTTCTATGAACATGTGAAAAACAAAATTCATGTTCTTGTAGAGCTTTTAAGACCAATTTTCTCACAGGTTCTTATTTCACTTAAAAATAATGCATCAGGCAGTCCAAAAAATAAGGAAGAAAAGAATATGATTCTACGTACAGTATATGATCTTAGTGTACTTCATTTCTTCTCATCCATTTACATTATTTTCTCTCACCAACATCTATTTAGAAGTCCTCATTTACTGAGGACAGCAGCCTGACCTCCTCACTCTCTGTCCTCTTACAGTATAAGCCCATTAGAAGGTACTTGAGCACACCAACAGACTGGATCCTTTAGCCATCCCGAGCAATTCCTGCATGGAAGTGCAGCACCTTTGTGAGTGTACAACTTGCTGGTTAATATGCAAATAAAATGTGTATATATATATATATATATATATATATATATATATATATATATATATATATACACACACACACGCATACACACACACATACATACACACACACACACACACATTATTTTATATATATATATATATATATATATATATATATATATATATATATATATATATACACACACACACACACACGCACACACACACACACACGTGTGTATATATATACACACACACACACAAATACACACGTGTGTTTGTGTGTGTGAGAGAGAGAGAGATGTGTTGTGGCTCCAAAAGCCCATCGCCGAAGCAACGCACCACTTCTCACTTAACCACTCCCACAGTGCTGAAGACACAGCGGCACTTCAGCGCTTGTGATTTTGACAGCTGAAAGCAGCATGGCCAGGGAGCAGGGCCTGCTGATCACATGAGTGCTTTTTGTCTCTCTCTCTCTCTTTCCCTCTGAGCAGGCAACATTGCCGATGTGGAAGACGACAATGAGCTCGAGCCTCCTGCACACTTCACCAGCGAATGCCCCCCATTCTCTGCCTCTGAGATGCCGATTGACTCAGGTGCAGCCAGCACCCGCCAGTGACCTTGCTCTAGGCCAGATTGGGCTCCCTGCTACATTCACAGACTGCACTGGGCACACACTACACTCTTCCTACATGCCCCTTTCCCTACCATTTCATTAAACACTGTTTTTTTTTTTTTTTTTGCACTGAGGAATTGGGTTCCATGTCTGTGTTCTCCCCACTTCACAGTATGAGTACTACACTGGTGGTCATGGGCATGACACCCCCATTATATTACAGACATTTAGCAGATACTTTTATCTAGAGCGATATACAACATACCCAGAGCAGCCTGGGGAGTCATTAGACCATGGTTAGAGCTTCCCCCACCCACCCTTTGCATGGAATCACTCCTAAAGCACCTCCTGGAGACCAGCCTCCAACAACAACAGCTGACACAAGAACTCACAAAAGGTCTCCAAATTGCCCCCCAGGAGCTACTGCAGCAATGGGCCAGAGCCTCTCCCCTCCAGTGCCACCTCCTGGACCCCCACCAGGAGGCTCTCCGTCTGCTTCACAAACTCACCCTGGCGGGCAATGTAGAAGCCTACCTGTACACTTTTGAGCAGACGGTGTACAGGGATGGCTGGCTGGAAGAAGAATGGCTCAGGCACTGGCCCCCCTCCTCATGGGAGAAGCCAAAATGTCCTGCTTCAGTCTCCTGCCAGCCTAGGCAGAGGATTACCTGGTTCTGAAGGAGCAAATTCTGGGGCGCTGTAGGTTCTCCTCCTGCCAGGCTGTGACAGAATTCCACCGTTGGGCATATTGGGCTGGCACCAACCCCAACAGCTAGATGGGTGAAATGTTGAGGATGGCCAAGAGCTGGCTGCAACCCGAACAATGCTCGGTGGTGTTCCCCCCAAAGAGTGCATGGCCATTGGGAAGAGGGCTCCCCATACCCCCACCAAACTGGTGGATGCCCTGGAGTGTGCTCTGGTAACTCTGGACCAGAACAAATGCGAGGCTGTGTCAATAAATCTCGGGCCCTCAGGAGCACCTGCCCCCATCTCCTGGCTCAACTCTGGGCCCTGAAGGCATCCACCTCAATTCGTTCCCTCTCTGGGACCCCTTGACAAGCCCCTGCCCACCACACATGAGTAACCCCCCTCTGCTCCAGCCCAGAAACTGCGACTAGCTAGCTGTGTTGTCCACTCACCCACCAGCTCTCGTCTCCCGAGCACCGCTATGCAGGTGGAGTGCCAGCCAGTGGAGGCCCTCCTCGACTCTGGAAGCACCATCACCCTGTTTCAGCCTTCAATCCTGCATAAGGCTGCGGGGCGCTGTGGAATTGTCAAGGTTACCTGTGTGCATGGGGACACATGAAAGGTGGCTACTGCCCAGTCAAGATTGTAGATGAGAGAAGTGAGTAGAAGTTGACTGTTGGTGTAGTTCCTGACCTTCCTGTTCCTCTCCTCTTAAGTTGAGACTGGCTCGGGTTCCTGCAGGAGCTGCCTGTCACCTGGAGGATGGCCAGTGGACTGCACCCCACCACTCCGAGATACATGCCTGGCTGGAGAGCACAAGGATGCCAAGGCCCATTCTGCAGAAGGTGAGTCACACACCACCTCTAACCCACTCTCATGTGTGTTTCAGCAGGTGATATGCGAAGGGAACTTTGGGAGCAAAAGGAGGACAAGTGGCTGAAGAACCATTGAGGTCAGGTGTGCTTGGTGGAAGGGGAGGACCAATAGCTGGGGCGGCCACTCCCTCACATATATTTCCTGGTCTGCCAGGGTCTACTATACCAACACATGGAATGTTGGGTCAAGAAGTGGATCTGCTGGTATTCCTCCATTCCAAGGTGGACATTGTAATGCACCTGGCTCACACCAACCCCCTAGGGGGCCATCTGGTAGGCCAGAATACCCTGAAGAAAATCAAGGACCGCTTCCTCTGGCCAGAGATGAATGCCAAAGTCAAGGACTTCTGTCAGCGCTGCCTCATTGCCAGTGTACCACCCCACACTCACCCACTACCACCCCGCTCATGCCGCTATCCATCATCAGCGTTCCCTTCAAGAAAGTGGGCATGGATTTGGTGGGCCCCCTTCCTAAGTCTGCCCAGTGGCATGAGTGCATCCTTGTCATCATGGACTATGCCACTTGCTATCCCAAGGTGGGTCCCCTCAGGAAGGTGACTTCAGAGAAGATTGCCAGGGAACTAGTTCTGCTGTTCTCCCATGTCGGGCTCCCCAAAGACCTACTCACCTACCAAGGTACGCCCTTCATATCGAAACTCATGGCTGATGTGTGCCAGTTGTTGCAGGTGAGACAGCTCCATACCTTCATGTAACACCTCCAGATGGATAAGCTGGTTGAGAGATTCAACCAAACCCTGAAGAGGATGCTGAAGCATGTTGTGGATGATGGCAGACAAAACCGGGACCTCCTTCTCCCATACACCTTGTTTACAATCCAGGAGACTCAGGCATTGACGGGCTTCATGCCCTTTAAGCTCCAGTTTGGGAGAAGGCCCCAGGGCCTCCTAGATGTCACCAAGGAGGAATGGGAAGAGCAGCAATCTCCTTCACAGACCACAATTGAGCATGTAAGGGAGATGCGGGAACACACAGACAAGGTGGCCCACATTGTGCGCCAGCACCTGCTCTCCACCCAGGCCAAGCAAAGCCGCCTCTACAACCATGTGGCACAACCCCAGCAGTTCCAAGTCAGCAACCATGTCCTCCTTCTGGTCCCCACTGCTAACTGCAAGTTCCTAGCACGCTGGCAGGGCCCATTTACAGTAGCCGAGCACATGGGAGCCAGTGGATTACCACCTGCCACAGCCAGGTAAGTGCAAAAATACCCAGGTTTATCATATCAATTTGCTTAAAAGATGGACTGAGCCACTGCCACTCCTCTCAGTCCATGCTGTCTCCACCACAAACCCATCCCAGCATACCCTAGTCCAACAGGAAGAAGACCTCTCCGGCCCCCAGTGCTAAGAGCTGAGAGAATTACTTGACCAGTTCCAGGATGTTTTTTCAAGAGAACCAGGGCAGACCCACCTGATCCAACATGATGTCAAGACACCCCCCCCCCCCCCCCCCCGGGGTTGTGGTCCAGCAACACCTCTATTGCATCCCAGAGACCTGTCGTCATCGAGGAGGAAGTGGCATGAGTGCTACAGGCCAGCATCATTGAGGAGTCCATCAACCCCATGATCAAGCCCCACTGTGGCAGTGTTCAAGCCTGATGGAAGTCTGAGACTCTGCAATGTGATCTCAGACTTCAACAGCTACCCTCTGCCAAGGGTGGACAACCTGGTTGACAGACTGGGGAGGGCCCACTTCGTGTCAACATTGGATCAGGCCAACAGCCCACCCCACCCCAAAATCGACTTCACCACCACATCGGGCCAGTGGAATAACCTGAACAGAGGGGTGACAAACTGGTGTAAACTGAAGTAGGTGGGAAAGGCCATTTTTTCATGGTATAGGGGAGTCAAGGGGATCTGTCAATATTCCTTCATGAAATCCAGTGTCAAATAAAACCAAGCCATACCGAACTGATCAAGCAACTTATTGATGAGGACATCAGGTACAGTATGCATCGAATTTAGACACCACGTTGACCTTTGTGTAGTCCACACAGAAACAGACTGACCTGTCAGCCTTGGGGATCAAGACCACCAGGTTGCTCCAATTGCTGTGTGACTCCTCAATAATTCCCATTTTGAGCATGGCCTTGAATTTGTCTCGAATTGCAGCATTCTTGTGTTTGGATAAGTGGTGTGGGTGGCTACGCACCACCACTTCTGGGGGCATCTTGATGTGGTGTTCTATGAGGTGGGTGTGATCAGGAAGGGCTGAGAACACATCAGAAAACTCTGCCTGCAACTTGGCAACCTCTGTAAGTTGGGATGGCAAGAGGTGGTCTCCACAGAGGACTGAGGTGGGCTGAGCAGTTACATTTGTTTGTACATCTAGCCCCAGCTCCTCCCTCTCCAGAGCTACTGTTGCCAACATCACAGAAACCCCCTTGTTCCATAGTTTAAGCAGATTGAGGTGGCATAGCTGCAGCGCCTTGCCTCTATCCATTCACTTCACCTCATATTCAATGTCCCCAATTCACTGTGTGACTTCAAAGGGCCCTTGCTACTTGGCAAGCAATTTAGAGCTCAGCATGGGTAATAACATAAGTACTTTATCTCTTGATTTGAATTCTCGCAGGCACGCACCCCTGTTGTACAGCCAGGACTGATATTCTTGCGCCTGTCGCAGGTTCTCCAGAGTTAGATGACTAAGTGTGCAGAGTTTTGTGTGCAGGTCGAGAACCTATTGAATTTCATTTTTACAAATAGAAGGTCCCTCCTCCCAATTTTTCCATATAATGGCCAAGATGCAATGAAGTTAATGCCCATACAATAATTAAAACAGGGAAAACCCTGTGAAGGCTTGTGGAACCTTTTTTACTGCGAATAACAGGGGCTCGAGCCATTTATCCCAGTTGCATGTGTCTTTATGCATAAACTTGCAAATTAAGTTTTTAGGGGTTTGGTTAAATCACTTGAACAAGCCATTTCACCAGAGCTTTTTTATTTATTTTATTTTTTTCTCTCTCTTTTTTAAATCTAATTTTTTTTGTGTGTGTGTGTTTGTGTAGTTTGATGTTTGCTTTTGTTTGAGTGTTTTTGTCCGCCGGTTGTGGTGTAGCTCCGGACCCAGTTTTGGGCATCAGTTCCCTCCAGACCTTGGTTCGCTGTGGGTGATGCCTGTGCTCCTAGCTATGGACTGCAGTGAGCTTGTTGCTCATTTTAACATCGTGGTTGTCCAGCGCTCTGCGCTTTAGTGTTTGGCGTGGTGTTCCGAGCGATGTTGCTCAGTGGCATTGCAGCAGCTGTACAGGCAGTTTGGGACGTACCAGCGCTCTGAGTGGCAGTGCGTCTGTGCTTGCTTTGTGGATCCATGGTGTGGTGTTCCAAGTGATGTTATTGGCGGTGGTGCGGTGACTGTGCTGGCGGTGTGGGACTTGTTATCATGCGCCTTTTGGTGGGACTGTGGCTGCTACACCATTGGAATGACATCCTGGCCTCTATTTGGTGGACATTTTTATTTATTTATTTATTCCCTATAATTGTACAGCGACCTTGGGTTTTGAGAAAGGCGCTATATAAATTGAACTTATTATTATTATTATTATCTGCCTGTGGCTGGTAAATGCCTGTGTAGGTTGATTCAACCCCCAGTAACTCATAGAGTTCGCAAAGGGTGCATGACACAAACGTAATGCCCAGATCAGTCAAGATTTCTTTCAGAATCCTGACTCAGGAGATAATTTTAAATAGCTCCTCGGCAACATTACATGTGGAAATATTACACAGCGATGCTGCTTCTGGGCGTTGTATAGTCCACTATGACTAAAATAAAGTGATGCCCTCATGCAGATCAATCAAATGGCCTGAAAAGATGCATCCCAATTCATTTGAAGAGGGTCTTGATTAGGGGAAGAGTGCACAATGACGCTTGGGTGAATGGGGTTCCTGTGGGATTCATCAGCTGGCATGCACTATGGGTTCCCTGCAGCTCATTGAGACCAACTTTTCACTGTCACTTTTTCAGTGTCACTTTTTCACTGGTCAGAGTGTCCTGCATCAATCAATACAAATGATCCTTAATTACTGAAAAGTATGGGCAGGCAAGTGCAACATTGGGCTGGAGGGTTTGACCATCAATTACTCTCACTTGGTCAAAAGCACGTCGCAGAGTCTCATCCCACACCTGCTCGAGAGGGAAATCCTCTTGGGAATTCCCAAGAGAGAGAGGAGGGCCGTGGCACTCCTCACTCTCCATGTCACTATGATGTGTAGCTGATGTAGATGACTCTGGGCTAGCTTCTCCAGCCAACGCTACACTAGGATCCGCCCATGACACATTACTGCAGGATCCACTCACCACTATTCACTCCATTACATACTTAAACCCCAGCTGATCTGTTCCCAGAATTAGTGGGTGGGTGAGGTGCAGACTCACCGCTGCCTCCACACTATGATTTTTTCCCCCAAAATTGGGTTCAGACAGACACCAGCAGGTATTCGTGAACATCCCCATGTACACACAGAACCTTTACCAAATGTGCTGTACCCATTGCATCACGTCAATGATACCCTCAGTGTTGAGCTCTTCCACCTTCAGCCATTGTCAGCAGTTGTCCTGGAGCTGCTGGCCAAACATGGAGGGCCAGCTGACCTCTTTCAGAGTCAGTGCATGGAAGCACTGATGATGTTGCTCGGGGGTGCAGCTGATGTGTTGCAGAATGGCTTGCTTTAAGGCTGTGTACTCCAGCCTGTTGTCGGAGGGTAGTTGCTGAGAGACAAACTGTGCTTCTCCGGTCAGGAGTGGCAGTAGACACACTGCTCGCTGCTTGACCGGACACCCCGTGCCGCCAGAGCTTGCTCAAAGAGTGTGAGGAAGCCCTCTGGATCACTGTGAGGCTCCAGCTTCATCGGCATGATGTGGGGGAAGCCTGCTGACCCTGTGGCTGGGATACCTACTGACACAAGCAGGGTCCAGAATGCCTGGTGAGCCTCCTGCTGGACCTGCAGCAGCGCTTCAAAGTGTTTCCCCCATTTGTTGCACAGAGCAGCCAGCGCCTGCTGCTGGTCCAGTTGGGTGGTGGCGAGGGCATGGATGAGCTCCTGAAATGGTGAGTACTTTGTGTCGGCAGTTGCTTCCATGTCCCAGGTTTTGGCACCAGTGTAGCACTTTCTTTGGGGGTGGTGGGACGCTGAAGCACTGGGACAGGTGGGTTAATTGCTTGGGCAATTTTTATTTAAGCTTTTCAGCTTACTTCACATATGCACACACACACACACAGTTCTGCTCCACAGAGAGCTCTCTCCCTCTCTGGTTCCTCCCTCCTTATTAGCCTGCTGCTATCACTGCAAGACATACAAATAGCATTAATTAAGCACAGGTGTGATCATTTTGTCAGTCAGCTTCCCTGGCCTCCCCCTCCATTCATAAACTGGCACTTGACCACGCCCACACTACCACATTCACAAACTCAGGATCACTTGATTTACAAACTGGGTCTTGAGAGAAATTCCAAATATCCTCTTTTGTTTTAATCATTTGTTTTAAAATATAGAAACATTCAATAACAGTTAATATTTGAAATTGTTACAGAGAGACATTCAAGCAAGCCATTTTTTAAGAGTGTATATGCTATTTTAGTCTTTTCCATCCTCCTGACATGCTGCATTAATTCAGCAAAAAAACAGACACATTTTTTCTGTTCATGAGCTTCCACTAAACAAACTAGTTTGGGGACTCAAGTTGTGTACTTATGTACTGGACATCATTCTTGTCTACTATGCTTTTCCTATTCCAGTTAGTGCTTGAATTTTAAAAACCTCTCATGTTGCCTTCAAACCAACAGAAAGATCTGTTTTGTGGACCAGTCTACTGGACTTTCTAGATGAGAAGATACTTATGAGTTTAAGATTTCAATTTGAGAATGCAGATCATGACAATAATCACGATGACAGCAGAAAGTTTTAGAGCAACAGTGCTTGTTCCTCTGCATGAAGCAGCACAGTGGTGTAGTGGTTAGCACTATTGCCTCACAGCAAGAGGATTCTGAGTTCAAGCCCAGTAACCAACAGGGGCCTTTCTGTGGGGAGTTTGCATGTTCTCCCCTCCGCGTGGGCTTCCTCTGGGTGCTCCGGTTTCCCCCACAGTTCAAAGACATGTGGTTAGGTTAACATGGGGCGGCCTTGGGTTGAAGTACCCTGGAGCAAGGCATCTAACCCCGAACTGCTCCTTGGGCACTGTAGCATAGCTGCCCACTGCTCTGGGTATGTGTGTGTGTTCATTGCTCAGTTGTGCACGTGTGTGTTCACTGCTTCAGATGGGTTAAATGCAGAGGATGAATTTCACTGTACTTGAGTGTGCATGTGACAAAATAAAGGCTTCTTCTTAAGCATTTTACAATTCAACTTGGAACCCTGACAGACAGGGATGTTCATCCATTAATTTTCTATACCACTTATCCATTGTGGGTCATGGAGGAAGCTGGATCCAATCCCAGCTGACACTGGGTGATAGGCAGGGCACACCCTGAACAGGTTGCCTGTCTATCGCAGGGCTAAGACACAGAGACAGACAGCCATTCACACCCATGGGCAATTTAGAGTAGCCAGTTGACCTAATCTCCATGTCTTTGGACTGTGGGAGGAAACCAGAGCACCTGGAGAAAACCCACATAGGCATCAGGAGAACATGCAGACTCCACCTAGAAAGGCCCAGGTTCGAACACAGAACCTACTTGCTGTGAGGCAACAGAGCTAACCACCACACAACCGTGCTGCCCTCAGGGATGTTTGTTCCAAAACATAGTGAATGTCACATTTAATCCTCCTATATATATATATATATATATATATATATATATATATATATATATATAAGATACAGTGGTGCTTGAAAGTTTGTGAACACTTTAGAATTTTATGAATTTCTGCATAAATATGACCTAAAACATCAGATTTTCACACAAGTCCTAAAAGTAGATAAAGAGAACCCAGTTAAACAAATGAGACAAAAATATTCATCTCATCTCATTCTCATTATCTCTAGTCACTTTATCCTGTTCTACAGGGTCGCAGGCAAGCTGGAACCTATCCCAGCTGACTACGGGCGAAAGGCGGGGTACACCCTGGACAAGTCGCCAGGTCATCACAGGATAAAAATATTATACTTGCTCATTTATTTATTGAGGAAAATGATCCAATATTACATATCTGTGAGTGGCAAAAGTATGTGAACCTCTAGGATTAGCAGTTCATTTGAAGGTGAAATTAGAGTCAGGTGTTTTCAGTCAATGGGATGACAATCAGGTGTGAGTGGGCACCCTGTTTTATTTAAAGAACAGGGATCTATCAGTCTGATCTTCACAACACATGTTTGTGAAAGTGTATCATGGCATGAGCAAATGAGATTTCTGAGGACCTCAGAAAAAGCGTTGTTGATGCTCATCAGGCTGGAAAAGGTTACAAAACCATCTCTAAAGAGTTTGGACTCCACCAATCCACAATCAGACAGATGGTGTACAAATGGAGGAAATTCAAGATGATTGTTACCCTCCCCAGGAGTGGTCAACCAACAAAGATCACTCCAAGAGCAAGGCGTGTAATAGTCAGCGAGGTCACAAAGGACCCCAGGGTAACTTCTAAGCAACTGAAGGCCTCTTTCACATTGGCTAATGTTCGTGAGTCCACTGAACAACAATGATGTGCATGGCAAGGTTGCAAGGAGAAAGCCACTGCTCTCCAAAAAGAACATTGCTGCTCATCTGCAGTTTGCTAAAAATCATGTGGACAAGCCAGAAGGCTATTGGAAAAATGTTTTGTGGACGGATGAGACCAAAATAGAACTTTCTGGTTTACATGAGAAGTGTTATGTTTGGAGAAAGGAAAACGCTGCATTCCAGCATAAGAACCTTATCCCATCTGTGAAACATGGTGGTGGTAGTATTATGGTTTGGGCCTGTTTTGCTGCATCTGGGCCAGGACAGCTTGCCATCATTGATGGAACAATGAATTCTGAATTATACCAGCAAATTCTAAAAGAAAATGTCAGGACATCTGTCCAAGAACCGAATCTCAAGAGAAGGTAGGTCATGCAGCAAGACAACAATCCTAAGCACACAAGTCATTCTACCAAAGAATGGTTAAAGAAGAATAAAGTTAATGTTTTGGAATGGCCAAGTCAAAGTCCTGACCTTAATCCAATCAAAATGTTGTGGAAGGACCTGAAGCGAGCAGTTCAGGTGAGGAAACCCATCAACATCCCAGAGTTGAAGCTGTTCTGTACGGAGGAATGGGCTAAAATTCTTCCAAGCCGGTGTGCAGGACTGATCAACAGTTACCAGAAATGTTTAGTTGCAGTTATTGCTGCACAAGGGGGTCACATGAGATACTGAAGGCAAAGGTTCACATACTTTTGCCACTCACAGATATGTAATATTGGATCATTTTCTTCAATAAATAAATGACCAAGTATAATATTTTTGTCTCATTTGTTTAACTGGGTTCTCTTTATCTACTTTTAGGACTTGTGTGAAAATCTGATGATGTTTTAGGTCATATTTATGCAGAAATATAGAAAATTCTAAAGGGTTCACAAACTTTCAAGCACCACTGTACACACCCCGCACACACAAACTAGCATGGATTATTTTCCTATTATAACACAGTACTTCTTACAAGACTGGTAAGCTAGTGTAAGGAATATTCCTTTTTTTAATAACTTTTAAATCTGGAAAATTTATGGCTTTGGAGCACAGAAAATTCATAATGTCCATTTAGTGTTGTTTGCTCCAAAAAAAATCTGGGAACCCCTGCATTAGAATGGAACATTAACCTCTCTCTCTCTCTCTCTCTCTCTCTCTCTCTCTCTATATATATATATATATATATATATATATATATATATATATATATATCTCAGCTGGATAGTACAGTGGTAATGCTCACTGACTACGACGCAGGAGATCGGGGTTCGAATCCCCTCATGATATATCAGCCTACCTCAGGAATGAGTGAAAACATAACTGATAGAGTCATACCGGCTCAGACGTCGCCCGGGTCAACAAGGTCTGCGTCAGTTGCTAGGGAACCAGGGCAAACTGATGAGAAATGGGCTACTGGAACAAGACATCAATGGACGAGGACAGAAAATACGGATTTGCTGGAATGCTACTATACAAGCAATCCCAGAGAGAGGGGATACATGCAGAGAATGTGGGACCATTGGATACTTCGAAACCCACAATCAAGGCTAACAAAGAAACAGCTATTAGCCCAGTGTTCCAACATCCATAATCGAAATCTGCTATCACAACTAGAGATTAATGAAATACAACAACGATGCTACGGCAAGGGGGAGCCAGGAAGACAGGTCAGCGGGGAGATGTCATCATCCCCACAACCAGAGATTGGGTACCAAGCCCCAACAGCTAACAGCCTCAACACAAGAGCTGCTGACCTGAGAAGGAAGATCGTGACCCAACTGGAAACCTGGAGCCCCCGACGAATACCGAAGCTGAGTTGCCAAGTACCTTCAGAAGATCTACTAGTAGATGTGAATGCTGCTCTGAAGACAATCTCCATGGAATCACCATGGAAGAGACGATTAGAGGCCAAGATAAAGGCAGCAAGGAGAGAAGTTAGCCAGCTAGCTGAACTACAGAAAGGGAACATGGTGAATAAAGGGGCGCCCAGGAAGTACAACTCACTCTCCATACCAGAGGCACTCGAAACTGCCAAACAGCGACTAACAGCTCTGGCCACCCGGTTGAGGAGATACACCAAGGAAGGAGAGGCCAGGAGAATAAACAAGCTGTTCTCCACTGAACCAGCCAAGGTGTACTCTCAATGGCAGGGGAACAACAACCGGTCAGACCCACCAAGAGCTGAGGTGGAAAAATACTGGAAAGACATATGGGAAAGAAAGGCATCACACAACACCGATGCCCAATGGTTAGTGGACCTAAGAGCTGACCACAGCAACCTCCCAGAACAAGAACCAGTAACCATCTCAATGGCAGACATCCAAGAAAGAGTGTCAAAGATGAAGAGCTGGACAGTACCAGGCCCCGATATGATCCATACGTACTGGCTGAAGAAGCTAACTGCACTCCATGAACGCCTAGCAGCACAGATGAACCAGCTGCTGAGGGATGGAACCCACCCAGAATGGCTAACCCAAGGCAGGACAGTCCTAATCATGAAGGACCCCCAGAAGGGACCCATCCCATCCCATCCAACTACCGGCCAATTACCTGTCTCTGCACAACATGGAAGGCCCTGTCAGGCATCATTGCGGCAAAAATGAGTAAGCATGTGGCTCAATACATGAGCGAGGCACAGAAAGGAATTGGCAGTAACACCAGAGGAGCCAAGCACCAGCTACTGGCCGATAGAACAGTCGCCCGAGACTGTAAGAAGAGACAGACCAACCTGTGCACTGCCTGGATTGACTACAAGAAAGCCTACGACTCAATGCCACACACATGGATACTGGAATGTCTGGAACTGTATAAGATCAACAGGAACCTAAGGACCTTCATACAGAACTCAATGGAAATGTGGAAGACAACCCTAGAGGCCAACTCAAAACCCATTACCCAAGTCAACATCAAGTGCGGCATATACCAAGGAGATGCGCTATCACCACTGCTGTTCTGCATAGGCCTGAACCCCCTCAGTCAGATCATCACGAAGAGCGGCTACGGGTACCGATTCCGTAGTGGGGCAACAATCAGCCACCTGCTCTACATGGATGACATCAAGCTGTATGCCAGGAATGAGCGAGAAATAGACTCGCTGATCCACACCACCCGGATCTACAGCAATGACATAGGGATGTCATTCGGATTGGACAAGTGTGGCCGGATGGTCTCAAAGAGAGGCAAGATGATCCGGACTGAAGGGATTGACCTACCAGAGGGCAACATAGGTGATATCCAAGACAGCTACAAGTACCTTGGCATCCCACAGGCTAATGGAAACCATGAAGAGGCCACAAGGAAGTCAACCACAGCCAAATACCTCCAGAGAGTAAGGCAGGTCCTGAAAAGTCAGCTGAATGGTAAAAACAAGGTCCGAGCCATCAACATGTACGCACTACCAGTCATCAGATACCCCGCTGGTATCATAAACTGGCCAAAGGAGGAGATAGAAGCCACAGATATCAAGACTAGAAAGCTCCTCACCATGCATGGAGGGTTCCACCCCAAGTCCAGCACCCTGAGACTATACACTAAGCGGAAAGAGGGAGGCCGAGGGCTAGTGAGCGTCAAGACCACGGTCCAGGATGAAACATCGAAAATCTGAGAATACATCAGAAAGATGGCCCCAAAGGATGAACTGCTAAGTGAATGTCTCAGGCAGCAGAACCCTGATGAGAATGCAGAGGAGGAACAGACAACCTGGAGAGACAAACCCCTACATGGCATGTACCACCGTCAGATAGAGGAAGTGGCTGATATCAAGAAATCCTACCAGTGGCTGGATAATGCAGGACTGACAGACAGCACAGAGGCACTAATCATGGCAGCACAAGAACAGGCCATAAGCACAAGAGCCATAGAGGCCAGGATCTACCAGAGTAGATCAGACCCAAGATGCAGACTGTGCAAAGAAGCCCCTGAAACAGTCCAGCACATAGTAGCAGGGTGTAAGATGCTAGCTGGATCAGTGTACATGGAGAGGCACAACCAAGTGGCTGGGATAGTATACAGGAACATCTGCAACCAGTATGGAATAGAAATGCCCAAGTCCCAATGGGCCATACCACAGAAGGTGGCTGAGAACAACAGGGCCAAGATTCTGTGGGACTTCAGCTTCCAGACTGACAAACAGATCCTGGCTAACCAACCGGACATAGTGGTGGTGGACAAAGAGCAGAAGAGGGTGGTGGTGATAGATGTGGTGATCCCAGCTGACGCCAACATCAGGAAGAAGGAACATGAGAAACTTGAGAAGTATCAAGGGTTGAAAGAGCAGCTGGAACGGATGTGGAAGGTCAAGGGTTGCGTGGTCCCCGTGGTAGTGGGGGCACTTGGGGCAGTAACCCCCAAACTGGGAGAGTGGCTCCAGCAAATCCCAGGAACAACATCTGAAGCCTCAGTCCAGAAGAGCGCAGTCCTAGGAACATCGAAGATACTGCGCAGAACCCTCAAACTCCCAGGCCTCTGGTAGAGGACCCGAGCTTGAGGATGACATGGATACCACCCCCCCACCGGGGGTGAGAAGGAGATTTATATATATATATATATATAATTTTCTATATTTCTGCATAAATATGACCTAAAACATCATCAGATTTTCACACAAGGCCTAAAAGTAGATACAGAGAACCCAGTTAAACAAATGAGACAAAAATATTATACTTGGTCATTTATTTATTGAGGAAAATGATCCAATATTACATATCTGTGAGTGGCAAAAGTATTTGAACCTTTGCTTTCAATATCTGGTGTGACCCCCTTGTACAGCAATAATTGCAACTCCACATTTCTGGTAACTGTTGATCAGTCCTGCACACCGGCTTGGAGGAATTTTAGCCCATTCCTCCATACAGAACAGCTTCAACTCTGGGATGGTGGTGGGTTTCCTCACATGAACTGCTTGCTTCAGCTCCTTCCTCAACATTTCCATTGGATTAAGGTCAGGGCTTTGACTTGGCCATTCCAAAACATTACCTTTATTCTTCTTTAACCATTCTTTGGTAGAATGACTTGTGTGCTTAGGGTCATTATCTTGCTGCATGACCCACCTTTTCTTGAGATTCAGTTCATGGACAGATGTCCTGACATTTTCCTTTAGAATTTGCTGGTATAATTCAGAATTCATTGTTCCATCAATGATGGTAAGCTGCCCTGGCCCAGATGCAGCAAAGCAGGCCCAAACCATGATACTCCCACCACCATGTTTCACAGATGGGATAAGGTTCTTATGCTGGAATGCAGTGTTTTCCTTTCTCCAAACATAACACTCCTCATTTCAACCAAAAAGTTCTAGTTTGGTCTCATCCATCCACAAAACATTTTTCCAATAGCCTTCTGGCTTGTCCATGTGATCTTTAGCAAACCAGATGAGCAGCAATGTTCTTTTTGGAGAGCACTGGATTTCTCCTTGCAACCCTGCCATGCACACCATTGTTGTTCAGTGTTCTCCTGATGGTGGACTCATGAACATTAACATTAGCCAATGTGAGAGAGGCCTTCAGTTGCTTAGAAGTTACCGTGCGGTCCTTTGTGACCTTGCCAACTATTACACGCCTTGCTCTTGGAGTGATCTTTGTTGGTCAACCACTCCTGGGGAGGGTAACAATGGTCTTGAATTTCCTCCATTTGTACACAATCTGTCTGATTGTGGATTGGTGGAGTCCAAACTCTTTAGAGATGGTTTTGTAACCTTTTCCAGCCTGATGAGCATCAACAACGCTTTTTCTGAGGTCCTCAGGAATCTCTTTTGTTCGTACCATGATACACTTCCCCAAACATGTGTTGTGAAGATCAGACTTTGATAGATCTCTGTTCTTTAAATAAAACAAGGATGCCCACTCACACCTGATTGTCATCCCATTGATTGAAAACACCTGACTCGAATTTCACCTTCAAATTAACTGCTAATCCTAGAGGTTCACATACTTTTGCCACTCACAGATATGTAATATTGGATAATTTTTCACAATAAATAAATGACCAAGTATAATATTTTTATCTCATTTGTTTAACTGGGTTCTCTTTATCTACTTTTAGGACTTGTGTGAAAATCTGATGATGTTTTAGGTCATATTTATGCAGAAATATAGAAAATTATAAAGGGTTCACAAACTTTCAAGCGCCACTGTGAAAGAGAGAGAGAGAGAGAGAGAGAGAGAGAGTGAGATAGAGGTGTGTGTGTGGTGGATTCAGTAATGTTTTGATACCAAAACAATACTGTGTATTCGTGTATATGTTCACATTGTCAAATTCCAAAAGTAAACTTTCCTGAATCAATTATACATTTACATAACCCGAATCCAAAGTGTAGGCTTTAGGATAATCCTACATTCACATTCATAATGCCAAGCACAATTCACACAGAGACAGAAAAAAATGCTGTCATTTTCCTGATGCTATTAAAGTTCTACTATTCAAAGCCAATTTTCTGCATCATGACAGCATCATGGAATTTCATAATTTTCAGACATGCTTGTCTTGCTGCACAGCCTTTATATTTTGCTGTGTTCTCTTTGGTACAAATTATGACTCTTTAATTGTAAGACAGTGCAGGCTTTTCAACCTCAAACAAAAATATTCTCATTTTAAAATGATATGCTGCTTTGGAATGCCATTATCAAGCAAGACCTGCTAGCAGCTCAGCTCTGAAGGTATGAAGACACACACACACACACACACACACACACACACACACACACACACACACACACACACACACCAACATCTGACTTCAAAGTGGCCACCTGACAGTAGCCAATGCCGAAGCAGTACAGCCAGGAAAAGAACAAGAAAAAAGATACATAAGGGTCTGGGTCTGTCACTCTACTGGAAAGCATTGTTCTAACAGCGTGCCATATTTCCTGGAAACACATGGCAGGAGTCTGTCCAGCCTAGCAATCCATGAGCATAGAAACCAGAAAAAATAAATCATATGCTTATAGATGGATATAACCATGTCCTGGAGGGGATCAATGTATCGAGGTACAGCAAAGACAATTTCAGAATGTTATATATATAATTTTTTTTTTTAGAAATTTCCATCTTTTCCTCTGAATTTTTTGCAACCCATAATGTTTTCACTCAAAGTTTACTTAAAGTTGCTCGATTATTTTTAATAATCTAAATCAGGATTTAGACAAATAATAAAATCATCAGTGGGCAAGTGAACGCTCCAGTTAGCTGCCTCAACCCATGATTTGGTTGCCCGCTAACCTCATTAACCAGACTAAAAGTGATATCTGATGTAATATAATAATATATGGTGAATTAGTGAACCTTTGCATCTCAAAAAGTATTGCATGAAGATGGAAGATAGGAAGGTAATGAAAATAAAATATCATTGGTATAGAATAGCTTATAACAGAATGGAATCACTTAGAATAGAATTGGAAGAAATCAGAAGAGGATAGGATAGAATAGAAAAAATATAAGTTTTATCAGAAAATAATAGAACAGATGAGTTTAGAATAGCTTTATTAGAATATAATATAATAGAATAGAATAGAATAGAATAGAATAGAATAGAATAGAATAGTTTTGATGGGACCCGGGGGTGGATGAGATCCACCCTGAGTATCTCAAGTCTCTGGATGTTGTGGGGCTGTCTTGGCTGACACGCCTCTGCAACATCGCGTGGCGGTCGGGGACAGTGCCTCTGGAGTGGCAGACTGGGGTGGTGGTCCCTCTTTTTAAGAAAGGGGACCAGAGAGTGTGCTCCAATTATAGGGGAATCACACTTCTCAGCCTCCCAGGGAAAGTTTGCTCCAGGGTACTGGAGAGGAGAATTCGACCAATAGTCGAACCTCGGATCCAGGAGGAACAATGCGGTTTTCGTCCTGATCGTGGAACACTGGACCAGCTCTATACCCTTCATAGGGTGCTCGAGGGTTCATAGGAGTTTGCCCAACCAGTCCACATGTGCTTTGTGGATCTGGAGAAGGCATTCGACCGTGTCCCTCATGGTATTCTGTGGGGGGTGCTTCGGGAGTATGGGGTTCGGGGCTCTTTGCTAAGGGCTGTCCGGTCCCTGTACAAACGGAGTCTGGTTCACATTGCCATCAGTAAGTCAGACCTGTTCCCAGTGCATGCTGGACTCCGGCAGGGCTGCCCTTTGTCACCGGTTCTGTTCATAATTTTTATGGACAGAATTTCTAGGTGCAGCCAGGGGCCGGAAGGAATCCTGTTTGGGAACCACAGGATTTCATCTCTGCTTTTTGCAGATGATGTTGTCCTGTTGGCTTCTTCAAACCAGGACCTTCAGCTGTACTCGAGTTGAGGGGGGATGAGGGGGATGCCATCCCCCCTGGAATAAAAAATGGTCAAAATCATCCCCCCTCTAAAACGGGCATCCCCCTTCCCTTCCCTTGAGCAATTTTATCAATAAATGTGGACATTACTTCTATTTAACATTGGAATTAGAAATGCCATTCCATGTAGCTTTGCTGAAACTGAGCATACAATAAGCTACCGCGAGAGAGGACACGCGCAAGCGAAGCGTTTGAGGAGGTGACATTCAGTTGGGGTTCCATTATTTTTTATTTCATTCGGCGTCAGTGACAGCAGCGGATTGCAGCATCATGGCCAAGCGGAGTGGACAGCAAGACCTAAGCAAGTTCGGATTTAAGATCGCAAGAAAAAACATTTCAGGAGGTAAGTCAAGAGTTACGAATATCAGTCACACTTTCCGTGAGCCCACTATCATGCTGTAAAGTTACCGATATGTAGCCTAATTTGTGGGCGGCGGATAACAACACAGCTATCATAATGAATGTTAGTTTGGAGTCTAGCCAGCTATCGATAGCTTACTCAGGTTCATGTTAGCTTTGATTTCTTGTATAAGGCCATTAATTTAATCAGCCTGGACGTTCGTTTGTTATTCTTCAGGCAACAAAAAGTGTTATTCAAGATAGGAAGGCTAAAATAAACGACACTAGCAGTTTTGAAGGCTTCATTGCCTCATTAGAGAGCTGGTCACAACACGTAAGGCAGAGCAGGATTGGTGTAGGACTCGATAAAGCGTCTGCTAAAATGCAGCTTTCTTTTTCTTCGTCATAGGCTCTTCTTCTGTCTCCTCAGTGGGCCTTTTCCCCTTTCCAAAGAAACTTTCCAAAGATTCTTTTCTTTCCATTAAAATAATAACCGGTATGGACATGTATAATTTGCATTACTCATAAGAATAAACACAATAATAACAAAAAGGAAAAAACAAAAAAATGCATAATGCCTCAAACATCTTTTAGGAAGTTTAGTCTGATTTACAATTTACTGTTGCTTGTTTTAGCTTATTGGTTACCTACCTACCTCGGTATTTAACTCAATGTTCCCAATGTTCAGCTTTGAATAGAAATTCTATTGACTTGACATGAAAAGATTCAGTTGTTCATTTACATTGCCTGCTGAGGTTTTAATAAATTATTTACCAAACGATTTAAAAGGAGCCTACCATGACTATGAAGTTACACTTCAAATTTGTCATCTGCATTTCACCCTAATATGGAGAATGTGGTAGGTATGTCAGCCAGGAGACTGACTAAATATGACACGACATCCACGCTGTGCATGTTTTACAGTAAAATACCAGTGTATTATGTTTTTTACAACAATAAAAAGGGTACACAGTGTGTACTACACACTTTATCAGCACAAAATACTGTAAGTCTGGTAAATGAACAAGGTCCACAGACCTACGTTGTGTGCAAACCCTCCTAAAAGCAAACCAGTTTCCCACTGACGGACCGACTGATGGGTCGACACACGACTAAAAATTTCACCATCCCCCCTGGTTTGATTTTACAACTCGACCACTGACCTTCAGCATGTACTGGGGTGGTTTGCAGTCAAGTGTGAAGCGGCTGGGATGAGAATCAGCACCTCCAAGTCCGAGGCCATGGTTCTCGACCGGAAAAGGGTGGCTTGCCCTCTCCAGGTTGGTGGAGAAGTCCTGCCTCAAGTGGAGGAGTTTAAGTATCTCGGGATTTTGTTCATGAGTGAGGGAAGGATAGAGCGTGAGATCGACAGGTGGATCGGTGCAGCCTCTGCAGTGATGCGGTCGCTTTACCGGTCTGTTGTGGTGAAGGAGGAGTTGAGCCAAAAGGCGAAGCTCTCGATTTAACGGTCGATCTATGTTCTGACTCTCACCTATGGTCATGAGCTTTGGGTAATGACAGAAAGAACAAGATCGCGGATACAAGCGGCAGAAATGAGTTTCCTTCGCAGGGTGGCTGGGCGCTCCCTTAGAGATAGGGTGAGAAGCACAGTCACTCGGGAGGAGCTCGGAGTAGAGCCGCTGCTCCTCCACATCGAAAGGAATCAGCTGAGGTGGCTCAGGCATCTCTTTCGGATGCCTCCTGGACACCTCCCTGGGGAGGTGTTCCAGGCATGTCCCCCTGGGAGGAGGCCCCGGGAAAGACCCAGGACATGCTGGAGGGACTATGTCTCTCGGCTGGCCTGGAAACGCCTCAGTGTTCTTCCCGAGGAGCTGGCCGAGGTGTCTGGGGAAAGGGAAGTTTGGGCTTCCATGCTCAGACTGCTGCCTCCGTGACCCCGGATAAGCGGAAGAAGACGAGATGAGACGAGAATAGTTCTGAATAGAATAGTCGAGACTAGAGTAATTCAGAATAGAATATAAAATATTAGAACAAAACAGATTGGAATAGAATAGAATAGAATAGAATAGAATAGAATAGAGCTGTTTTGGACAGAATAGTTAAGACTGGAATAATTCAGAATAGAATATAAAATATTAGAACAAAACAGAATTGAGTAGTAGACTACAATAGTTTTTGTGGCTACTGCCTCAAAGAGGTGAAGCGAGGCAGTAGCCACTATGTCATCGTCTTGTATGAATGTAAGAATGAGTGTAACAATAGCGCACTGCACATGCGCATACGCATTACAATCACCAGAACAGCAAATCGTGATCTCGCGATACGAACAGTTGATCTTGCGTTATCAAAGGTACACAAGAACGAGTGGCGAAGCCACTATGTTATTGTGTTATAAGAATGTAGGAATGAGTGTAACAATAGCAAAACTTCATAACCAATCAGCACTTATCCTGATCAAGTTCGATTATCCGTTCTACTTCTTGATAAACTTTGGAACCAATCAGAATCAGAAACAAAATAAAAGAAACCTTGTTATAACTTTATAGTCTTGGAAGATAATTGGCAGATAAAAAGATAAACGAAATTCACCTCGTGGTTCACCAAGGCTACTGATTCGATATCAAGTAAGTGGTGTTTATTTGAAGAAAATTTACCTTTTGATTATCACAGCTTTAGTTTGCTCCTTCTCAAAGGTCAAATGAAAGGATCTGTAAGGTTTTTTTTTTAGCTTTTTGGCAGATATATTGAGAAACTGATATCAAACTAATGCTATTTGCTTTAATTTTTTATTTTATTTTTTATTTTAGTCTTTACACTACACTTGTGAAACAAAATGTGCTCATTCGTACTAAATAATGCTTCTAAGAGAATTCATGAACAAGTACTTTCTTACTATTTTGAAAATACATAGTTCACAGCATTGTATTTTGAATAAAACATAGTAAACAAAATTGGTAACCAAACTACTACAAGCCTTGATGTTGCTCACAGCTTGGTGATGCTTGCAAGAGATGAGGCGAGTATCGTTGGTAACATGTATATATGCTATATTTATGATATGGACATGGTATCAGAAAATTTTATTTATAAGCAGTAGCCACATGTACCCATAGGATACCTTTTTTTTCATAATGGAATAGAATATACAGGAACAGAACAGAATGAAGC
Organism: Neoarius graeffei; assembly: GCF_027579695.1. Taxonomy (NCBI): domain Eukaryota; kingdom Metazoa; phylum Chordata; class Actinopteri; order Siluriformes; family Ariidae; genus Neoarius; species Neoarius graeffei. The sequence goes on along the minus strand of NC_083571.1, from coordinate 46,865,183 downwards.
AGTTTACAATAGAATAGAACAGAATAGAATAAAATAGAATAGTTTGATCAGAATAAAATACTTTACAATATAATAGAATGGAGTAGTTTGAACAGAATTTTTATTCGGATTGAATAAAATATTTTAGAATAAAATACTTTTGAATACAACAGAATAGAAATGAATAGAATAGTTGAGACTAGAACAGTTTTATCAAAATATAATATAATATATTATAATAGAACAGAGCAAAATGGAGTTGTTTAAAATAGAATGGTTTTGAATAGTTTTATCAGACTAGAACAGTCTGCAATAGAAAAGAATGGAGTAGTTCTGAATAGAAGTTTCATTAGTATAGAATAAATACTTTAGAATAAAATCTCATCTCATCTCATTATCTCTAGCCGCTTTATCCTGTTCTACAGGGTCACAGGCAAGCTGAAGCCTATCCCAGCTGACTACGGGCGAAAGGCGGGGTACACCCTGGACAAGTCGCCAGGTCATCACAGGGCTGACACATAGACACAGACAACCATTCACACTCACACCTACGGTCAATTTAGAGTCACCAGTTAACCTAACCTGCATGTCTTTGGACTGTGGGGGAAACCGGAGCACCCGGAGGAAACCCACGCGGACATGGGGAGAACATGCAAACTCCACACAGAAAGGCCCTCATCGGCCACGGGGCTCGAACCCGGACCTTCTTGCTGTGAGGCGACAGCACTAGAACAGACAGAATAGAACAGACTGGAGGAGTTTGGAATAGAATAGTACAGAAGAGTTAAGAATAGTTTTATAAGAATAGAACAGAAGAGAAGGGAGTAGATTTGAAGAGAGGTGTGATTCAAAGAGAATAAACTATTTTTGAATAGAAAAGTGCTCTATCAGAATACAAACTTAAAAAAATAAAATTTATTCTAGAAAGAAATCAACATATTTCTATCATGTTTGATCAAAGACAGAAAGCAGCAGTAGTAGTGTGTAGTCAGAAACTGAGACAAAGAAAAGGGTTACAGAAGAGATAAGATACTTTTATTACTTGTAAATACAGCCTAGACAATAAAGGAATAGAAACAGTGGTGATCAGTGACTGGCGGTTGGAAACAATGATCATAAGTGATTGGTTGCTGGTAAATAATGGTGATCAGTGATTGGTCGTTGGAAAACATCTGAAAGTAGTGACAAATCACAAAGTTGGCAACAAAGATCCATGCACACTAATACACACTAATCAACAGTGTAAGAGCTCTGTTATTATAGCAAGAGACACAAGTAACAGTAAGATATCATAATCTCTATACCAAAAACCTCAAAGTATCTGTTAAAATTGTTCACCATGTTGTTAAAATATCCCTTTGGAACTCATATTAATTCACAATGAGCTCATCTGTTATGAGCCACAGTCATGTACATTTCAATGCAAATATCCAAACATCTCTCTGTCTCTAGCTTCAGTCTTTCTGTCGCAGTCTACATTCACCTCTCTCTTCTTTAGCTTCACCGCCTGTTGACACTGTTCAAATCTCCCAGCTTTACCAGAACCCACAGTACTTCATCACCAGCATCAAGCAGCAGAAGCAGCAGAGGGAATGAGATGAACAGTTCTGAACAGCCGACTTCATATTCACTGCACATCTGTGAGGCACATGTGCACAAAGATGCTAAAAAGAGCCCATTGAAAATCTCCCACTCATGTGCTTCGAGCCACCAGCTGCTGCACATCCAGGCTTCAGAATTAGCTCTCGCTTTCTATAGAAACAGCATGAAGAGTGGAGATGTTCCAGCTTAGAGGATAATAACATTGTGGAGCTGGTGTGTATTTTTTATTATGTATTACTTTTTATATAGTGAATATTTCGACTGTGTGTACAGGATGATATCAAATGTTGATACGGTTATTTTTCTTATATAATTGAAAAAAATGTAAAGGACGCGTATTATTCAGACATTATTACTGATGAATTGAAGTTCTTATATAAATAAAAAATCTAACCTTAAAGTTAAAATATTTCTGAAAAATATCAGTTAAACTGGCTCAAAATACATGGAGGAAACAAGTGGCTTTGGTATTTCCTTTGTACAGATATCAAAAAAGAAAGTTCTATTAAAGAACCAGAAAGCATTTAGCAAATCCAAATAAATAAACGAACACACACACACCCACACTACTAGTATATATGGTGGTGTAGTGGTTAACACTGTTGCCTCATGACAACAAGAAGGTCCTGGGTTCGAGCCCAGCGGTTGGCGAGGGCCTTTCTGTGTAGAGTTTGCATGTTCTCCCCATGTCTGCATGGGTTTCCTCCGGGTGCTCCGGTTTCCCCCACAGTCCAAAGACATGCAGGTTAGGTTAACTGGTGGCTCTAAATTGACCATAGGTGTGAATGGTTGTTTGTCTCTGTATCAGCCCTGTGATAACCTGGCCACTTGTCCAGGGTGTACCCCGCCTCACCCATAGTCAGCTGGGATAGGCTCCAGCTTGCCTGCAACCCTGTAGAACAGGATAAAGCGGCTACAGATGGAGATATACACTACCGTTCAAAAGTTTGGGGTCACCCAGACAATTTTGTGTTTTCCATGAAAAGTCACACTTTTATTTACCACCATAAGTTGTAAAATGAATAGAAAATATAGTCAAGACATTTTTCTGGCCATTTTGAGCATTTAATTGACCCCACAAATGTGATGCTCCAGAAACTCAATCTGCTCAAAGGAAGGTCAGTTTTATAGCTTCTCTAAAGAGCTAAACTGTTTTCAGCTGTGCTAACATGATTGTACAAGGGTTTTCTAATCATCCATTAGCCTTCTGAGGCAATGAGCAAACACATTGTACCATTAGAACACTGGAGTGAGAGTTGCTGGAAATGGGCCTCTATACACCTATGGAGATATTGCACCAAAAACCAGACATTTGCAGCTAGAATAGTCATTTACCACATTAGCAATGTATAGAGTGGATTTCTGATTAGTTTAAAGTGATCTTCATTTACCACATTAGCAATGTATAGAGTGGATTTCTGATTAGTTTAAAGTGATCTTCATTGAAAAGAACAGTGCTTTTCTTTCAAAAATAAGGAAATTTCAAAGTGACCCCAAAACTTTTGAACGGTAGTGTGTGTGTGTGTGTGTGTGTGTGTGTGTGTGTGTGTGTGTGTGTGTGTGTGTGTGTGTGAATTTTTGCAAAATTTCAACCCTTGTGAAAATCTGGAAGGAGGAAAGTTAGAAGATGCATAGTATAAGTCAGACAGGGCTTTGAGAGTGATGACAACCTAAAAACATTTTAGTTTGAGCTTGAGATTTTCTCCAAAAATTCCAGTATAAAGGATTGTATATGGTTTGAAAACAAAACACAACAAAAAAAGCATGAGATGGCTTTTCACAAGTGAGGCTATGAAATCTGCAATCTTATTTTTAGGGATTTTATGTAGAGGTTACAGTAACACTCCAACCCTGAAACAAATTAAATATGTTTACACTGAAATGTATGCAATGTGCTCATTGTTTGTGCAATAACTTTTTATTAGGAGAAAATATGCTAACAAGCAGGTGGAGAGAGAGAGAGAGACACTCTTTTTCAATCATGATTTTCAAAGTTACAAGTCATATTAATGAGAAACCCAATGTTGAAACAGTAGGGATGTTGGTGCAAAATGTTGGACTCAGTGTTCAGAACGTAAAGCACTAGAGACTTGGCTCGGCTAGTTCGCAATCAACAAGATTGGTGCTGGCATTTGCGTTGAAGTTGAAGCTCTGGAAGCTGAGTTTATAGATGAGGAGATGAGACTGCTTTTGATTATGTCCAGCTCTATCAGCAAGTAGCTGAACGTAGTAGTTGATGCAGACTGACGTGTCAGTGAAAGAAGTTAAAACTAGAAGGGCAATCAGTAGAGAGCATTCCTCCAACAAGCCACATATTATCAAGATCAAAATCAAATAACTTGAACCCCAGATTCAAGCTGTACACCAAATTTCATCAAGATCCGTTCTCTACTTTTTGAGTTATGTTGGGAACAGACAAAAAAAAGACAAGGTGGCGCCAGTGAGTAGGCTGCCTTTGAGATGGTCAGAAGGCAAGATGGTGTCGGTGAGCAGGTTGCCGTGCTAACTGCTCTGACCACACTTTCTTTCTTACTTGCTTTTTTAGTTATTCGGCTGGTTGTTTTTAGACATTTTTTAGCTATTCAGTATGGCAACAGTAATTAGATATGATAGAAATACCCCTGTTTTTATTGGTCAACAATCTACTCACATACCGACATTTTTAGCTTCAGATCCAGCCTGGCCGAGGGAGACCTTGAGGGAGAATTAAGGTCACAACCCTAAATGACAACCTTGTGGGAAATGAGCCGGCATCAGGAACAGGCTGGGGGCTCATGCATATCATGCACCCATGCCCAGTATCCTGCTAGCCAATGTTCAATCCACCGAGAACAAGCTTGATGATCTCAGGGCGAGAGTGAAATTCCAGAGGGACATTCGGGACTGCAGCCTTCTCTGCTTCACTCACTACGTTTACATGCACATAGAGAGAATCGAATTTCTGCCGTTGCTCGACTGAAATCGAAGTTCAAAATGCCATGTATACACCTTAATTCGGCTGAAATTGAACCGAACTTGATTTCTCGGAATCGAGCTACACGACCTAGTTTATGCGATTTCTGCCGAGCTACTTTGTGCATGTATACCCTATCGAGCTAGTTGTCGAGCTACTTCCGGAAGTGACGAGTGACGAGACCACAAGCGGGAAACACAACAGCCTCGGTCGGCATGACAACAGTAGTAGCGAGCAGCAGAAGAGGTCAGGAGGAACAAACGAAGAAGAGAAAATGTGGATGTAGAGCTCTCTGAAGTGTGGGTGGAGCACAGAGGACGGCAGGACAAAGCTTCTGGTACTAATAGGCTTTTTATTGTCAGACTTTTCAGTTTAACAGCGTACTTTTATTCTTGAGAGAAGCGCGCGCGCGCTGTGTTCTAGTCCCGGGATGAGCTGTCCCCTCTGCTCTCCCTCTGCTTCCTTAAATAGGGCGCGGTTACTGGGAAGACACACAAACACAGGTTAATTACCGTCAGGTGAAGTGATTCTGCCACTCACCTTCCCTGGCTCCGCCCTCCTGTCACAGACCGGCGCTTGACCACGCCCCCACTGCCACAGGCAAGCAGAAACGTGCACTTCTGGAGCAATGAGGAGACAGAGTTCATGCTCATTCAGCTTAAGGAGTTGAATATATTAAAATTCATGGACGGGAGAAAAACGCGCAATGGAGAACACGAAACTGATAACTTTGTTTACACTCTTGAATAGCTCTTCTTCATAACGACAACCAGAAGTGTACCAACACGATGGGGCATGTAGCGCCACCTGTGGCTCGGGTGCACAATGCACCTCACACAATAGCCCGATTTCATTGTGTGCATGTAGGATTGGATTTCTCTGGCACCCTGCTGGGACCTTCAGCTCGATTACCGACAGCAGCTCAATTTGGATGTGCATGTAAACGTAGTCACTGAGACATGTCTGAACCCAGCGGTACCAGATTACACAGTACAGCTGGCAGGGTTCTCAGTTTACCGTATGGACATAATAATGGAGTCGGGGAAGATGCCTTCAGGAGTGTGAATACCAGGAAGGCATCAGGACCTGAAGGCATCTCAGGTAGGGTCCTGAAAGCTTGTGCAGACCTCAGTTGTGATGAAGTGCTTTGAATGACTGGTCAGAAACTTCATCACCTTTTCACTTCCTACTAACTTGGACCCACTACAGTCTGCCTACCGGTCTAATCATTCAACCGATGATGCCATCACACATCTCCTGCACACAGTTCTCAGCCACCTTGACTCCAGGAGAGGGAATTATGTTAAGATGCTGTTTGTGGTTCTGCATTCAACACAATAATCCACTCAAAGCTCTTTGTACACATACGACTATGTAGCTTCATCAGACTCCACCACCATTATAAAGTTTGCTAACAACACTGTTGTGGTAGACCTGATCTCAGATAACAATGAGGAGGCCTACCTGGAAGAGGTCAGAAACCTGGAGACCTGGTGCCAGAACAACAACCTCCTTATAAATGTCAGCAAGACAAAGGAGCTGATCGTGGACTTCTGCACAAAGCAGGGGAGGAACTACAAGCCCCTCAACATCAAAGGGACCTTGACAGCTTTCAGTACCTGGGCGTTCACATCATACAAGACCTGTCATGGTCCTGCCACATCACTGCCCTGGTTAAGAAGGCCCACCAGCATCTTTTCCATCTAAGATGTCTTAGAGACTTCCATCTTCCACTGAAGGTACTGAGGGAGTTTTACTCCTGTACCATCAAGAACATCCTGACAGGAAATATCTCCAAATGGTTTGGGAACAGCACCAAGCAGGATAGATGGACTCTCCAGAGAGTGGTGTGATCAGCCGAGCACATCATCCACACCGAGCTCCCTGACCTGAAATCTATTTACACCAAGCAGTACTGTACCAAAGTCAGGAAGATAATGAAAGACCTCAGCCACCCCAACCATGGACTCCTCTCTTTGTTGAGGTCAGGGAAGTGCTTTTGCTCCCTTAAGGCCAATGCAGATAGAATGAGGAGGAGCTTTTTCCCTCAGGTTATTCAGGCTCTTAACCCTCTAGGGTTGAGAGCTTCGCTGGCAAAGCTCAGCAGGTTTAGAATGAGTAGGTCATGTATTTGGATTAATACAGTCACAAATTTTTATCATACAAGCATGATAAACATATTGACACAAACTTTATACTTTACACTTTCCTATGCGCCCACTGCCAAATAATATAATATTTTTAAAATGCCCTAAATTAGATGAAACATAAAATTTGTTACCTTACTCAGTCACACCGGAGTTGGAGCGTTGAGCATCCGCTTATGCATTCCTAAAAGACTATTCACATCGTAACAGCATGATAATCACTTTCACTCTTTTGGTTTCATTTGATTTCTCTTTCGTGGTGGGAATGCCCACCATAAACAGGATAAAATCTTTTTTTTTGGAATAAATTTGGAGGTAAAACTTGTGAGATGGCACATGGTTTTTATGCGCTTTGGATGATTCAGGACAACGATTCAATTTCAGGACAACGATTCAATTCATGATTCAAGACAGCAATTCAATTTCAAGACAGCAAATCAATTCATGATTCAGTTCATGATGCAATTCATGATTCAGGACAGCAATTCAATTCAATCTTGAGAACTGTGACACTGATGATGAGCGGTGCCTTTTGGGTTTTTTTTTTTACTTTGACTCGATCCAACCGAAGATCAACTTGAATAAGTGTAAATATTTCTTCTATTTATTATGAGCAGATCTGTTGATATGCTTGTGTTGTTGTGCATGCACAGGAAAAATGACTGAGCAATTTTTCCAGAGTTAAAAGTATTTTCCTCAAAAATAGTTAATTTTGCTCTATTTTGAGTTTAGAGAGTAAAATTTGGAGTCGGAGTAGGAGCAAAATGACAGAGTAATTGTGTAACAGAGTAGGTTTTGGCTCTGAACTGAGTAAAATAGTACAAGAGTTAATTTCAAGACACACTGAATAGAGTCAAATACCAAAATAAAGTCAAATACGAGATAAATGAAGATGTTGTAAGAAACAGTTTTAGAACTGTGTTGGAATGTGTGGAAAAACATTATCTTACCCATTGTGATGAACCGTTTTGATCACTTGACCTGATGGGATTAAGAGTTGGCAGTGGGAGGGGTTTTCACTCTTCTCATTGTATGGAATGGAATTTTTTTTATTCTTCTCATTGAATACCCCTCCCACTGCCAACCCTTTATCCCAAAACAATAGGACATAAATTTTTTGATGGCCAGTTAATTGTCCAAATCAATGGAGCAGATTTAAGTTGTTGTGCTTGATACATTCCTAAGACTGAACAGAATCACCTCAAGTGATCAAAACGGTTCATCACAATGGGTAAGGTCATGTTTTTTTCACAAATTCCAACACAGTTCTCATCTCATCTCATTATCTCTAGCCGCTTTATCCTGTTCTACAGGGTCGCAGGCAAGCTGGAGCCTATCCCAACTGACTATGGGCGAAAGGCAGGGTACACCCTGGAGAAGTCGCCAGGTCATCACAGGGCTGACACATAGACACAGACAACCATTCACACTCACATTCACACCTACGGTCAATTTAGAGTCACCAGTTAACCTAACCTGCATGTCTTTGGACTGTGGGGGAAACCGGAGCACCCGGAGGAAACCCACGCGGACACAGGGAGAACATGCAAACTCCACACAGAAAGGCCCTCGCCGGCCACGGGGCTCGAACCCGGACCTTCTTGCTGTGAGGCGACAGCGCTAGCCACTACACCACCGTGCCGCCCTCCAACACAGTTCTAAAACTGGTTTTTACAACATCATCATTTATCTGTTATGTTTTAAAAGTACAATCATGACATACATACTCCATAGATACTATTGTAGCTAAACTTGATGCTTGTATGTTCCCTAATGTGCAAAACAGATCGACAACTGTGAAGAAAAGGTCCATAAATGCGAACGCTGCTGCTCTTTTTGAGCTTGCATTATCACAAACATCTTGTCCTAGTCAAACTTCAGACTCGACTGATGTAAACAATCTGCTCAGCAACTTCAACACAAAAATGTCTCATATTATGGATAACATTGCCCCCACAAAACTAAAAAAAAGTCACAGGTACAGTGGGGCAAAAAAGTATTTATTCAGCCACCAATTGTGCAAGTTCTCCCACTTAAAAAGATGAGAGAGGCCTGTAATTTTCATCATAGGTACACTTCAACTATGAGAGACAGAATGGGGGGAAAAAATCCAGGAAATAACATTGTAGGATTTTTAATGAATTAATTGGTAAATTCCTCGGTAAAATAAGTATTTGGTCACCTACAAACAAGCAAGATTTCTGGCTCTCACAGACCTGTAACTTCTTCTTTAAGAGGCTCCTCTGTCCTCCACTCGTTATCTGTATTAATGACAGCTGTTTGAACTCATTATCAGTATAAAAGACACCTGTCCACAACCTCAAACAGTCACACTCCAAACTCCATTATGGCCAAGACCAAAGAGCTGTCAAAGGACACCAGAAACAAAATTGTAGGCTTGCACCAGGCTGGGAAGACTGGATCTGCAATAGGTAAGGAGCTTGGTGTGAAGAAATCAACTGTGGGAGCAATTATTAGAAAATGGAAGACATACAAGACCACTGATAATCTCCCTCGATCTGGGTCTCCACGCAAGATCTCACCCCGTGGGGTCAAAATGATCACAAGAACGGTGAGCAAAAATCCCAGAACCACACGGGGGGACCTAGTGAATGACCTGCAGAGAGCTGGGACCAAAGTAACAAAGGCTACCATCAGTAACACACTACGCTGCCAGGGACTCAAATCCTGCAGTGCCAGATGTGTCCCCCTGCTTAAGCCAGTACATGTCCAGGCCCGTCTGAAGTTTGCTAGAGAGCATTTGGATGATCCAGAAGAGGATTGGGAGAATGTCATATGGTCAGATGAAACCAAAATAGAACTTTTTGGTAAAAACTCAACTTGTCGTGCTTGGAGGAGAAAGAATGCTGAGTTGCATCCAAAGAACACCATACCTACTGTGAAGCATGGGGGTGGAAACATCATGCTTTGGGGCTGTTTTTCTGCAAAGGGACCAGGACGACTGATCTGTGTAAAGGAAAGAATGAATGGGGCCATGTATCGTGAGATTTTGAGTGAAAACCTCCTTCCATCAGCAAGGGCATTGAAGATGAAACATGGCTGGGTCTTTCAGCATGATAATGATCCCAAACACACCGCCTGGGCAACGAAGGACTGGCTTCGTAAGAAGCATTTCAAGGTCCTGGAGTAGCCTAGCCAGTCTCCAGATCTCAACCCCATAGAAAATCTTTGGAGGGAGTTGAAAGTCCGTGTTGCCCAGCGACAGCCCCAAAACATCACTGCTCTAGAGGAGATCTGCATGGAGGAATGGGCCAAAATACCAGCAACAGTGTGTGAAAACCTTGTGAGGGCTTACAGAAAACGTTTGACCTCTGTCATTGCCAACAAAGGGTATATAACAAAGTATTGAGATGAACTTTTGTTATTGACCAAATACTTATTTTCCACCATAATTTGCAAATAAATTCTTTAAAAATCAGACAATGTGATTTTCTGGATTTTTTTTTCTCATTTTGTCTCTCATAGTTGAGGTATACCTATCATGAAAATTACAGGCCTCTCTCATCTTTTTAAGTGGGAGAACTTGCACAATTGGTGACTGACTAAATACTTTTTTGCCCCACTGTAGGCAAAAAGCACCATGGAAATTGCATCCAGCAATAAAAGAGCTAAAGAGACAGTGCAGAAAGACAGAGAGAAAATGGCACAAATCTAAACTCCAAATAGACTACCAAACCCATAAAAACATGCTCTGCCTATATAATTTTGAAATTTCCAAAGCAAGACAGTCTTAATTTTTCCAGCATCATCAACAACAATTTGAACAATGCTCGTGTGCTTTTTTCTACAGTTGAGAAATTATTAAGCCCCCCACCAAAATTTGCACCTGAGTTTCTCTCAACCGATAAATGCAACAAGTTCGCATCCTTTTTTATGGGTAAGATTGAGACAATAAGAGAGCACATAACGGTTCAGTTGCAAGTAATATGTCCACATAAATGACCTCCTAAGAGAGGTGTCTATACTTTAATGTCAAATTTTAGCCTTATTGATAAGGGAACTCTCGATAAGACTATACTTAATCTTAGTTCTTCCACATCTGAACTTGACATTATGCCTACTAGCTGTCTAAAATCTGTGCTTCACCTTATTATACCTGATGTATTGCAGGTTGTTAACACATCACTGCAAACAGGTATTTTCCCCCAGTGTCTCAAAACAGCAGTTGTAAAGCCACTACTTAAGAAGAGTAACTTAGATGCCTCAGCTCTAAACAATTATAGACCTATCTCCAATCTACCTTTTATTGGGAAGATTATTGAGAAAATAGTTTTTAATCAATTGACTACATTTTTAACGTCAAATAACTGCTTCGACAAGCTCCAGTCTGGCTTCAGAGCGAATCATAGCACAGAAACAGCTCTTATTAAAGTTGTTAATGACATCCGCCTAAACACTGATGCAGGTAAAACCTCTGTTCTGGTGCTACTTGACCTCAGCGCAGCATTTGATACTGTTGATCATGGCATATTACTGCATCGCCTAGAGCACTGGGTTGGTTTCTCCGGCATGGTCCTCAGTTGGCTGAGATCCTACCTACAGGATAGATGTTTCTATGTTGCCATCGGCAACTGTCTCCACATTAAGGTCCCTGACATGTGGAGTCCCTCAAGGATCGATCCTTGGTCCACTTTTATTCAACCTCTACATGCTTCCACTTGGTCAAATCATTAAGGATAACTTTATTTGTTACCATAGTTATGCCAATGATACGCAACTCTATCTGGCCCTATCACCTAATGATGACACCTCCCTTGAGTCCCTTCACCTCTGTCTTGACCAAATTAACGACTGGATGTCACACAACTTCCTAAAGCTAAACACAGATAAGACTGAAGTGATCATATTTGGGAAAAAAGATCAGAGACTCAGGATAGCTGCACTGCTAGAGCAAAAGGGACTTAAAGCACGAGATTATGTAAAAAAAATTTGGTGTCATCCTTGACAACAACCTTAATTTTAATAAGCATATAAAAGCGGTTACCAAGTCAGCATTTTATCACTTGAAAAACATTGCTAAATTAAGGGATTTCATGTCAGTAAATGACCTTGAAAAGCTGGTGCACGCTTTTGTGTCAAGCATAATTGACTATTGCAACGGCCTCTTAACAGGCCTTCCGAAAAAATCATTAAGTGTCTTCAACTGATACAAAACGCTGCAGCCAGAGTCCTAACAAAAAGAAGAAAATATGACCACATTACGCCCATCCTGAGGTCCCTCCACTGGCTTCCTCTATCCTATAGAATTGATTTTAAGGTTCTGCTGTTGGTTTTTAAAGCGCTAAATGGGTTGGGACCAAGCTATTTAGCAGACATGTGTCAAATCCATACTCAATCTAGAGCCCTTAGGTAACAGGAAAATTTTAATTTAGCTCAACCTTTTGTGAACTCTGGTAGTGGTGAAGCAGCTTTTAGCTGCTATGCGGCTAGACTCTGGAACAAGCTCCCACTGGATATTAAGAAAGCCCAAACTGTTTCTAGTTTTAAAACCAAACGGAAGACAAAATTGTTTTCAGATGCTTTTTGCTGACTTTTTTTTTAACTATTATATTTTCTTTTAATAAAGTCTTGTGTCTAAGGGTTTTACGTCTTTGATACTGTTTTTATTTAAATTTTATACCTTCTAATTTTAGAAGGCTTACTCTTTTTGTTGTTATTTTAATTCTTTTTATTCTGTTAAGCACATTGAATTGCTTTCTAAGTATGAAATGCGCTATATAAATAAATTTTGCCTTGCCTAAACTTGTGCTGAATACAAAAAAGTGCTTTTTACATCTTCATTTATCTGTTATTTTTTTAAATACAATCATGACATACATACTACATAGATATTATTGTAGCTGAACTTGTGCTGAATACAAAAAAGTCATATGACTTTGAAAATGCTGCATAGATTTGTTGAAATTGACAACAAAATCAGAGCATGCCAAAATCATTAGTGCCAGAAAATACCCCCAGACCCCAGAGGGTTAAATTGTACAGATCACACTGTGATATTATTTAGCATATTTCCATAATCCCTTCCTTCTGAAATTAATTCTTGCCCAGGTCACTCCTGAGATGGTTTCACATTTACAAACTAATTTGTTCTCATTGTCAGGAGACAGCCTTCTGTCTTAGTACTCTTGGCCATGTTTGTTTCATATGTCATGAGCTTAAATGGCTTACTTAGGCCCTAGTCACACCACAGCTTGCGATGGGTTTGCAGTTACTTGGTGATGAAAAACTGGTAGCATCGCCACCAATCGTATGATGCACGGCAAATGTTCTCCGAGCTATGTGAGTTGTTTTTTGGTTTGTCTCCACCTCGTGAGTGACCAAAAACATTGCAAAAAAATTCAATGCATGCATTGAAATTTGGTGGCGATGTTTTCATCGGCAAACTAAGCGGTGAATACTCGTAGATGGGTTTGGGAATATTTAATTCATCTCATCTCATCTCATTATTTCTAGCTGCTTTATCCTGTTCTACAGGGTTGCAGGCAAGCTGGAGTCTATCCCAGTTGACTACGGGCGAAAGGCGGGGTACACCCTGAAGTCACCAGGTCATCACAGGGCTGACACATAGACACAGACAACCATTCACACTCACATTCACACCTACAGTCAATTTAGAGTCACCAGTTAACCTAACCTGCATGTCTTTGGACTGTGGGGGAAACCGGAGCACCCGGAGGAAACCCACGCGGACACGGGGAGAACATGCAAACTCCACACAGAAAGCCCCTCATTGGCCACGGGGCTCGAACCCAGACCTTCTTGCTGTGAGGCGACAGCGCTAACCACTACACCGCCGTGCCGCCCTTATTTAATTCATATTTAATTAATATTTAATATATAATTGCCAAAATAATTAGAGTGCCAGAAAATACCTGCAGACCCCAGAGAGTTAATCAGGACAGTAGCAGTTGCAATAACAAGCAATAAAGGACAACAATTGTTCAACACGTATATTCCACCGTGTATATTGTGTACGTATGTTCTGCATGTATGTTCTACAGTGTATAGTGTATATTCTGCAGAGCACTCCATCATGTTCTTATTTTTTTATTCTTATTTTGTATTATATTTATAACATTCTATTTTACTCCCTCTCCTTTTTTTTTTACCCGCCACTATCCTCATGACCTGTGGCACACTGCAATAAGCATTTCATTGCATGTCACACTCTGTATGATTTGTGTATATACTGTATGTGGCAAATACAATTTTAATTTGAAATTTTAATTTGAAAAATCCTAGATCCATATACATATCTGGATTTGCATCAAAATCTAATCAATTGTTCCTTGGCCCATGGGCCACCTTTCCTCCAAATTTCATGAAAATCTGTTCACAACTTTTTGAGTTACGTTGGGAAAAGTCAAATCTGTCCCTCTGAGTTACATGTCGGTTCTAGGATCAAGATGCTGACCTCTTCTGCTCCTCAGACCTGCCTGATGCATCCTGGTGCCCTGTGTCTGGTTGGAGTCTCATCGCATCGCTCCTGTGGAGGGCGGCCCCATGTGGACAGTTGGGGATCGCGCCTGGAGGATGCTCTGGACTCTTACAGTGGTACTTTTGTGGCTGGGGACTGCAGTTGACTTGCTGACTTTAGGACTGCAGTTGACTCGCTGACTTTGGGAGTATGGTTGTCGTAAACGGTTTTGCGCTCGGGTTTCCATCGGTGGGGAGTTTATAGCATCAACGAAGCTGACTTTATGTTAGGACTGTTAATGTAACTGCAGTTGACTCGCTGACTTTGGGAGTATGGTTGTCGTAAACGGTTTTGCGCTCGGGTTTCCATCGGTGGGGAGTTTATAGCATCAACGAAGCTGACTTTATGTTAGGACTGTTAACCCTCTGAGTTACATGTCGGTTCTGGGATCGAGATGCTGACCTCTTCTGCTCCTCAGACCTGCCTGATGCATCCTGGTGCCCTGTGTCTGGTTGGAGTCTCATCGCATCGCTCCTGTGGAGGGCAGCCCCATGTGGACAGTTGGGGATCGCGCCTGGAGGATGCTCTGGACTCTTACAGTGGTACTTTTGTGGCTGGGGACTGCAGTTGACTTGCTGACTTTAGGACTGCAGTTGACTCGCTGACTTTGGGAGTATGGTTGTCGTAAACGGTTTTGCGCTCGGGTTTCCATCGGTGGGGAGTTTATAGCATCAACGAAGCTGACTTTATGTTAGGACTGTTAATGTTATAGTCATGTTGTCTGTTGTTGCCTGGATGGGGATGGGCTCCCTTTTGAGTCTGGTTCCTCTCGAGGTTTCTTCCTCATGTCATCTGAGGGAGTTTTTCCTTGCCACCGTCGCCACAGGCTTGCTCATTGGGGATAGATTAGGGATAAAATTAGCTCATATTTTAAGTCGTTCAAATTCTGTAAAGCTGCTTTGCGACAATGTTTATTGTTAAAAGCACTATACAAATAAACTTGACTTGACAAACAAACAAATGGAGGCAAAAACATAATCTCCTTCAACAAAGCTGGTGGAGGTAATAAATCCTGGATACCACTGAAGATCCCATTTTTACAATAAAGCTTAACATGTAAGCTGTTCAAGCTGTTTATTTTCCTTTAAAGCAAATTTTAGCAGCATTTAACCTGGTGTAGCTAATGTTCTTAATATTTAGTGGTATGTATGAATGTAAGATTTGTTTGTAGTTGTGGACTAATTAAGTAATGTTTATTAGTTTGGTATACTTAAAATGATGTAGGCAATATGCAGCTGAGGTTAGGTTGAGGCTATGTTATTTATGTTAGCGTTATGTTATGTCATTATGTTAGTTGATTACTGATTTTTATTTGGATTTTACACTTTCATGCATAATAATTATACTTTGTTTAAATTATAAATAATTTGATTGCTGTAATGTGAAGTAAAAAAGAAAACACATCAAACTTCAGACCTTCTTCTCGTCTTCTTCCGCTTATCCAGGACCGGGTCGCGGAGGCAGCAGTCTAAGCATGGAAGCCCAAACTTCCCTTTCCCCAGACACCTCGGCCAGCTCCTCGGGAAGAACACCGAGGCGTTCCCAGGCCAGCCAAGAGACATAGTCCCTCCAGCGTGTCCTGGGTCTTCCCCGGGGCCTCCTCCCGGGGGGACATGCCTGGAACACCTCCCCAGGGAGGCGTCCAGGAGGCATCCGAAAAAGATGCCCGAGCCACCTCAGCTGGTTCCTCTCGATGTGGAGGAGCAGCGGCTCTACTCCGAGCTCCTCCCGAGTGACTGTGCTTCTCACCCTATCTCTAAGGGAGCGCCCAGCCACCCTGCGAAGGAAACTCATTTCAGCCGCTTGTATCCGCGATCTTGTTCTTTCTGTCATTACCCAAAGCTCATGACCATAGGTGAGAGTCGGAACGTAGATCGACCGGTAAATTGAGAGCTTCGCCTTTTGGCTCAGCTCCTTCTTCACCACGACGGACCGGTAAAGCGACCGCATCACTGCGGAGGCTGCACCGATCCGCCTGTCGATCTCACGCTCCATCCTTCCCTCACTCGTGAACAAGATCCCGAGATACTTAAACTCCTCCACTTGAGGCAGGACTTCTCCACCAACCTGGAGAGGGCAAGCCACCCTTTTCCGGTCGAGAACCATGGTTATCTGATAATTCAGTGATGAAGATACTGACCCATAAAGACTTGGTTCTCAATAAGTGCAACACAGACAGTACACTGTCAGAAATAGGGGTACAGCAGGAGTCCATTTCTGTCCCCCAATGTACAATCGACACTAATATACCCCCAGGGCTCATTATTGGACCTCAAAGTAACCATGTGTGCCTTTTTAGGGCCAAAAAGGTACATTCATGTTCCCAATCAGTATATAAAGGGTACAAATAAGTACCTTAGAGGGTACTTCCCCTGTGACAAGCCATTGTACCCCTAAAGGTACAATAATGTATTTTATTTTCTGAGAGCATACTGTAACTTTAGATTTGCTATTCTTTTAAGGATTTTTGTGTTGATTTCCCACATATATTCAATAGCAAGTCTCTCATCTCATCTCATCTCATTATCTCTAGCCGCTTTATCCTTCTACAGGGTCGCAGGCAAGCTGGAGCCTATCCCAGCTGACTACGGGCGAAAGGCGGGGTACACCCTGGACAAGTCGCCAGGTCATCACAGGGCTGACACATAGACACAGACAACCATTCACACTCACATTCACACCTACGGTCAATTTAGAGTCACCAGTTAACCTAACCTGCATGTCTTTGGACTGTGGGGGAAACCGGAGCACCCGGAGGAAACCCACGCGGACACGGGGAGAACATGCAAACTCCGCACAGAAAGGCCCTCGCTGGCCCCGGGGCTCGAACCCGGACCTTCTTGCTGTGAGGCGACAGCGCTAACCACGACACCACCGTGCCGCCAATAGCAAGTCATATTTATAAAAAAAAAAAAAATTAGATAAGCCCTTATAATTTCAGGTATTCCATAATCTTGGCACCTCTCTACTTTGATTTATTATTATTATTATTATTATTATTATTATTAAGATAGGCGGCACGGTGGTGTAGTGGTTAGCGCTGTCGCCTCACAGCAAGAAGGTCCTGGGTTCGAGCCCCAGGGCCGGCGAGGGCCTTTCTGTGTGGAGTTTGCATGTTCTCCCCGTGTCCGCGTGGGTTTCCTCCGGGTGCTCCGGTTTCCCCCACAGTCCAAAGACATGCAGGTTAGGTTAACTGGTGACTCTAAATTGACCGTAGGTGTGAATGTGAGTGTGAATGGTTGTCTGTGTCTATGTGTCAGCCCTGTGATGACCTGGCGACTTGTCCAGGGTGTACCCCGCCTTTCGCCCGTAGTCAGCTGGGATAGGCTCCAGCTTGCCTGCGACCCTGTAGAAGGATAAAGCGGCTAGAGATAATGAGATGAGATGAGATTATTAAGATATTTTCAATAAGTGGTCCAACTTATTTAAGTTTGGGCATTCAAATATTTATAAACAGTGTATGTACACATACTAAGCACTTGAATTCCTAATAAAATTCCTACATCTGCACATTCATTTGATTATCCAGTCTGCTGATCATGTGGCAGCAGTGTAATTCATATAATCATGCACATTAATGTCAAGAGCTTCAGTTAAAGTTCATATCAAACATTGGAATGTGGAACAATTGTGATCTCTGTGACTTTAATCGTGGCATGGGTGTTGGTGCCAGATGGGTTGGTTTGAGTATTTCAGAAACTGCTGATCGCTTGGGATTTCCACACACACCAGTCTTTAGAGTTGACACAGAATGGTGTGAAAAACAAAAAACATCCAGCGAACACCAGTTCTGTAGTCAGAAATGCTTTGTTGAGCAGAATAGACTGCTTTGGCCTGGCAGGAAGGCTACCGTATCTCAAAACAAGCACTCTTTATTACCAAGGTGAGCAACACAGCATCTCAGAAAGCAGAACCTCGTGAAGTTTGAGGCAGATGAACTACAACAGCAGAAGACCATATAAGGTTGCATTTCTGCCAGCCAAGAACAGAAATCTAATGCTACTTCACCAAAAACCTGACCAATCTTTGGAAACAATGGTTTAAAAAAAAAAAGACCTCCAACTATCCACTTTTAGTGATCAGGAGTACTGGTATTCCTATTAAAATGGCCATTCGGTGTATATTCAGATTAATTTTGATATGTCACAAGTTTTTTGATATGTCACCTGCAATAAAAGCAGTTTTATGTATACTGGCTGAATATGAAGTGAGTTTATCAGGGTAGACCATGGACATGGCGACATTAAGAGCTGAAAAAGTGTAGGTCTATGCCTCTCCATCCAGTCTAGTGATTATAGGAGCAGCATCCTATGTCAGGCATATTCAAAAAGCTTTTAGAAAAGAGATGACATCAGTCTCTCGATTCACAAGCATCCATTATAACACTTTGGCTTTCAACATACACATTTTAGTGATTGTCTATTCACTTTTCTCTCATCTCTCTCGATTTTCTATTCCCTTGTTAAGAATGACCTGACTGCTTTACGACACATGTTTTAGCACACACAGAAATGCATCGCATGTAAATTTGTAAGTGGCTGATTAGAAGATCATGATTTTATATGCCAGTAACACCAAGCTGCCTTGTGCAAAACCCTGAACCCTCATCTGCTCAACAGTAGCGTCAGTCAAATGAGCAAATGTAAATGAGGATCATGCAAACATAGTGGTAATATTATTAGGCGTGAGCCTTTTTATGATGTGTTTTCTCACAGTGCAATTGCTTTGTTAACTGCAACATACCATCTGTTATGGACAGACGAGAACAGCAGTCTGGTTGTTTTTACATCAGCAGGAACAAATGCAATCTCAGTGAAAGACGGGCTGGGATTCTAGTTACTAACAATAATATAAAGTGACTGGCATTGCACTGGACATCTTATAATTTCCAGTTATCTCGGTGTCTCATTGTGTCCTGGCATTTTACAATATACAAGCTCACTGTGATGGACATCAGATTTTATTATAATATTAAAACTTCTTGTGATTCACTCTTGGTTCCCTCACATGCCTGAATCAGGTAGCATTTAAGAAGATATCATTACACAACTTGATAAAAACTCAACTGAAATGGTGCTATAGATGGTACATACTGTGTGTGTGTATATATGGACAAGTTTCCAGAGGATGTCTTACCCGGCTTCACCTTCACCTCTTACAAACTCAAAAGCATTTTGCTGCATTATAATCTTTCATTCATGATGCAACTCAGTTATACATACAGTACCGGTCAAAAGTTTGGACACGTCTTCTAATTCACTGGTTCAGAAGAGTTGGGACAGGGGCAACAAAAGACTGAAAAAGTTGTGTAATGCTAATAGATAAATAAATAAATTGGTTAATTGGCAACAGGTCATTCACATGATTGGGTATAAAAAAGAGCATCCCAGAGAAGCTGAGTCTCTCAGAAGTAAAGATGGGGAGGGGTTCACCACTCTGTGAAAGACTGCGTGGGCAAACAGTGCAACAATTTAAGAATAATGTTCCTCAATATAAAATTTCAAAGAATTTGGGGATCACATCATCTATGGTACATAATATCATTAAAAGATTCAGAAAATCTGGAGAAATCTCTGTATGCAAGACACAAAGCTGAAAACTGACGTTGGATGCCTGTGATCTTCAGGCCCTCAGGTGACACTGCATTAAAAGCAGACACATGTCTAGAGTGGAAATCACTGTATGGGCTCAGGAACACTTCAGAAAACCATCGTCTGTGTGAAAACAGTTCATGACTGTATCCACAAATGCAAGTTAAAAACAGATATGAACAATATCCAGAAACAACACCACCTTCTCTGGGCCCGAGCTCTTTTACAATGGACTGAGGCAAAGTGCAAAATTGTCCCGAGGTCTGATGAATCAAAAGTAAAAATTCTTTTTATAAATCATGGACACCGCATCCTCCAGGCTAAAGAGGAGAGGGACCATCCAGCTTGTTATCAGTGCACAGTTCAAAAGCCAGCATCTATGATGGTATGAGGGTGCATTAGTGCACATGATATGGGTAGCTTGTACAACTGGGAAGGCATCATTAATGCCGAATGATATATACATGTTTCAGAGCAATATGCTGCCATCCAGACAAAATCTTTTCCAGGGAAGACCTTCCTTCTTTCAGCAAGACAATGCCAAACTGCTTTCTGCACATATTAAAACTGCATGGCTCCACAGTGAAAGAGTCTGGGTGCTAAACTGGCCTGCCTGCAGTCTGGACCTGTCTCCCATTTAAAACATTTGGCGCATTATGAAGCACAAAATACAACAAACGAGATAATGAACTGTTGAACAACTGAAATTGTATATCAGGCAAGAATGGGACATTTCTCTTTCAAAACTACAGCCATTGGTCTCCTTAGTTCCCAAATGTTTACAGAGTGTTGTTAAAAGCAGAGGTGATGAAACACAGTGGCCCTTGTCCCAACTTTTTTGAAACGTGTTGCTGACATCAAATTCAAAATGAGCATATATTTTTCAAAAAACAATAAAATTTCTCAGTTTCAACATTTGATCTGGTGTCTTTGTACGATTTCCAATGGAATATTGGGTTTCCATGATTTGCAAATTATCACATTCTGTTTTTATTTACAATTTACACAGTGTTCCAACCTTTTTGGAATTGGGGTTGTAACACAGTGGTATAAATTCCTAATTCTGATTGGCCTGATGGTGTTGATTCATTTTCTATAACAGCAGCATTGACACTAGCACCAGCCGTGCTTGAACTCACAGGCGTATATTAATACACTCATTGTAATACATTATATAGAAACAGCTAACTCATTGAGACCTTCATGGCAGACAGTCAACATAAACAAAGGCTAAATAAATGGCTTTTGAAATGTTATTTAAAAATTAAAGACACAGCAAACAATTGTTGCCATGATGAAGTTTTCTCTCATGAGATGCTTATTTAGCAATTTTGAAAGAAGTCTCTAGTGTCAACTTTATGTCTTTGCATTTGGTAGTTTCTCTGTAATAAGACAAGCTGTTTTTTTTTTTGTCTTCAAGAGATTGACCGGATGGTGGCACGGTGGTATAGTGGTTAGCGCTATCGCCTTACAACAAGAAGGTCCGGGTTCAAGCCCCGTGGCTGACGAGGGCCTTTCTGTGCGGAGTTTGCATGTTCTCCCCGTGTCCACGTGGGTTTCCTCCGGGTGCTCCGGTTTCCCCCACAGTCCAAAGACATGCAGGTTAGGTTAACTGGTGACTCTAAATTGACCGTAGGTGTGAGTGTGAATGGTTGTCTGTGTCTATGTGTCAGCCCTGTGATGACCTGGCGACTTGTCCAGGGTGTACCCCGCCTTTCGTCCGTAGTCAGCTGGGATAGGCTCCAGCTTGCCTGCGACCCTGTAGAACAGGATAAAGCGGCTAGAGATAATGAGATGAGATGAGATGAGATGAGATGAGATTGACCGGTAAGGGAATGACCAATGTTTGTACCTGGTAAAATGTAAAAGTGATAACACAAACTAACTTTATGTCGTAGACGTTTTATAGCATGACATGTAACTATTAATGGTTAAAAAGTAAGATTGGCTATTCTTTAATAAATTCTTTGAATAAAGAAATGTTGTAACAAATGGCAAACTGCTGTGGGATAAGAGGAATAAAACACTTTGGGAAGTGCTGTTATAGCAAAATAATAAACAACTTTGATGTTGTGATTGTGGCGCCTCATGTGCCCTCTGCCTTACTCCTCACTTCCCCATGTCGCAACTGCTGAATGAGCAGTGCCCTTTCAGCCCAACTGTTTTGAAGATCTGAGCGGCGCGTGGCCACAGGCTGGAGCTGCAAAAGCAGCCTCGGCTGGCACTTGTTAAGCGGCGCCTCTCTTCACCCTCCAGCTGCTCACAGAATATAAGAAGGTGCCACCACCATCCATGTGAGTTAGTTGAGTTTTGCCACAGCTCTGCAGCTCATGCCGCTCTCTCTCTCTCAGGCAGTTTCACCAACGACGAAGATGAGGAAATCTGCCACACCCGAGCACCACGCTGAATACTATGCCAAGCACTATGCTGAACACCATGGGAAATCCTGCCCACTTCTGCTGAGGACTGAAGCCACTCACACATTCCTCTGGGTCTCGCGACGGCCCTCTCACAGCATTTGCATGACCAACTCTCACCCTCCACACGCCTGAAACACGCCACCTCACAGCCACAGCCCTGCAACCCTCAATTAAATAAAGAGCACAATTTTTTTTTGTACTTGAATCCCTGGGTCAGCGTCTGTATTTCCAAATACTTGCATTCTCGCTACATATGCGTTACCAGTGACTCCACTTCATGATGGATCACATTACACGACCTCATCATTGCTTATTTTTTCTATAACCTGAATCTAAGACCCAAAGTCAAAGCACTGTACTTTACTACGTACACACATGCATCAGATTGTTTCAAAAGATTGTTACACTTTACACACACTCGCTCAAACCCATACACATTCAAGTGTAATCTCCATTTCCATCAGAATCTTTAATCAGGCCCCAGGGGATTTTCAGCACATGATGGGCTTTGAAAACAAAGCCTACAGACACAAAGAAACACTTCAAGCAGAGATACTGAGGAGTCTGTGGACCAAGGGTGACTTTGGTTTTGAGATGAACTCTGCAAGAAAACGGCTACGATCAGGATGGATACATGTACACAGGTTGAAAAAGGAGCCCAGTCAAAGGGAAGAAGGTAGCGATGATATATACATATCAGAGGAAAATGGAAGAAAAGTACATTATGAATTGTCTGGGTCTGAGTCTTTTCTGTTTTTTTTCCTCACTTCCTAAAAAGTATGCAAGTAGGTGGATCTTTGTGTACGTGACTCTAAATTGACCTTAGACATCTATATGTGCATGTTATGTACAACCCTGATTCCAAAAAAGTTGGGACAAAGTACAAATTGTAAATAAAAATGGAATGCAATGATGTGGAAGTTTCAAAATTCCATATTTTATTCAGAATAGAACATAGATGACATATCAAATGTTTAAACTGAGAAAATGTATCATTTAAAGAGAAAAATTAGATGATTTTAAATTTCATGACAACAACACATCTCAAAAAAGTTGGGACAAGGCCATGTTTACCACTGTGAGACATCCCCTTTTCTCTTTACAACAGTCTGTAAATGTCTGGGGACTGAGGAGACAAGTTGCTCAAGTTTAGGGATAGGAATGTTAACCCATTCTTGTCTAATGTAGGATTCTAGTTGCTCAACTGTCTTAGGTCTTTTTTGTCGTATCTTCCGTTTTATGATGCGCCAAATGTTTTCTATGGGTGAAAGATCTGGACTGCAGGCTGGCCAGTTCAGTACCCGGACCCTTCTTCTACGCAGCCATGATGCTGTAATTGATGCAGTATGTGGTTTGGCATTGTCATATTGGAAAATGCAAGGTCTTCCCTGAAAGAGACGTTGTCTGGATGGGAGCATATGTTGCTCTAGAACCTGGATATACCTTTCAGCATTGATGGTGTCTTTCCAGATGTGTAAGCTGCCCATGCCACACGCACTAATGCAACCCCATACCATCAGAGATGCAGGCTTCTGAACTGAGCGCTGATAACAACTTGGGTTGTCCTTCTCCTCTTTAGTCCGAATGACATGGCGTCCCTGATTTCCATAAAGAACTTCAAATTTTGATTTGTCTGACCACAGAACAGTTTTCCACTTTGCCACAGTCCATTTTAAATGAGCCTTGGCCCAGAGAAGACGTCTGCGCTTCTGGATCATGTTTAGATACGGCTTCTTCTTTGAACTATAGAGTTTTAGCTGGCAACGGCAGATGGCACGTTGAGTTGTGTTCACAGATAATGTTCTCTGGAAATATTCCTGAGCCCATTTTGTGATTTCCAATACAGAAGCATGCCTGTATGTGATGCAGTGCCGACTAAGGGCCCGAAGATCACGGGCACCCAGTATGGTTTTCCGGCCTTGACCCTTACGCACAGAGATTCTTCCAGATTCTCTGAATCTTTTGATGATATTATGCACTGTAGATGATGATATGTTCAAACTCTTTGCAATTTTACACTGTCAAACTCCTTTCTGATATTGCTCCACTATTTGTCGGCGCAGAATTAGGGGGATTGGTGATCCTCTTCCCATCTTTACTTCTGAGAGCCACTGCCACTCCAAGATGCTCTTTTTATACCCAGTCATGTTAATGACCTATTGCCAATTGCTAATGAGTTGCAATTTGGTCCTCCAGCTGTTCCTTTTTTGTACCTTTAACTTTTCCAGCCTCTTATTGCCCCTGTCCCAACTTTTTTGAGATGTGTCGCTGTCATGAAATTTCAAATGAGCCAATATTTGGCATGAAATTTCAAAATGTCTCACTTTCAACATTTGATATGTTGTCTATGTTCTATTGTGAATACAATATCAGTTTTTGAGATTTGTAAATTATTGCATTCCATTTTTATTTACAATTTGTACTTTGTCCCAACTTTTTTGGAATTGGGGTTGTACAGTGCTGAGCATAAATGAGTCCACCCCCTTTGAAAAGTAATATTTTAAACAATATCTCAATGAACACAAACAATTTCTAAAATATTGAAAAGGCAAAGTTTAATATAACATCTGTTTAACTTATAACGTGAAAGTAAGGTTAATAATATAAACTTAGATTACACATCTTTCAGTTTTACTCAAATTAGGGTGGTGCAAAAATGAGTACACCCCACAACAAAAACTACTATATCTAGTACTTTGTATGGCCTCCATGATTTTTAATGACAGCACCAAGTCTTCTAGGCATGGAATGAACAAGTTGGCGACATTTTGCAACATCAATCTTTTTCCATTCTTCAACAATGACCTCTTTTAGTGACTGGATGCTGGATGGAGAGTGATGCTCAACTTATCTCTTCAGAATTCCCCATAGGTGTTTGATTGGGTTCAGATCAGGAGACATACTTGGCCACTGAATCACTTTCACCCTGTTCTTCTTCAGAAATCCAACAGTGGCCTTAGATGTGTGTTTAGTCATGTTGGAAAAGTGCACGACGACCAAGGGCACAGAGTGATGGTAGCATCTTCTCTTTCAGTATGGAGCAATACATCTGTGAATTCATGATGCCATCAACGAAATGCAGCTCCCCGACACCAGCAGCACTCATGCAGCCCCACATAAGGACACCACCACCACCATGTTTCACTGGAGGCACCATGCATTTTTCTTTGTATTCCTCACCTTTGTGACGCCATACAGTTTTGAAGCCATCAGTTCCAAAAACATTTATCTTGGTCTCATCACTCCAGAGTATAGAGTGCCAGTAGTCATCATGGGCCCTGTCAAACTCTAGGCGGGCTTTTTTGTGCCTGAGCTTTAGGAGAGGCTTCTTTCATGGACGGCATCCATGCATGCCATTTCTCTGCAGTGTACGCCATATTGTGTCATGGGAAATAGTCACCCCAGTTTGGCTTTCTACTGCTTTAGATAACTGCAGTGAACTTGCATGCCGATTTTCTTCAACCCTACTCATCAGAAGACGCTCCTGTCGAGGTGTTAACTTCTGTGGACGACCTGAACGTCTCTGTGAGATGGTTGCAGTTCCATCTTTCTTAAATTTCTGTACCACTTTTGCTACAGTATTCTGACTGATAATTAAAGCTTTGCTGATCTTCTTGTAGCCTTCACCTTTGTGGTGTAAAGAAATTATTTTCTTTGGGGAATTCTGAAGAGACAAGTTGAGCATCACTCTCCATCCAGCATCCAGTCACTAAAAGAGGTCATTGTTGAAGAATGTCACCAACTTGTTCATTCCATGCCTAGAAGCCTTGGTGCTGTCATTAAAAATCATGGAGGCCATACAAAGTACTAGATGTAGTAGTTTTTGTTGTGGGGTGTACTCATTTTTGCACCACCCTAATTTGAGTAAAACTGAAAACTGTGTAATCTAAGTTTATATTATTTAACTTATAACGTGAAAGTAAGGTTAACAGATGTTATATTAAACTTTGTCTTTTCAACATTTTGGAAATTTTTTGTGTTCATTGAGATATTGTTTAAAATGTTACTTTTCAAAGGAGGTGGACTCATTTATGCTGAGCACTGTATGATGCTATAGATACAGAAGAAGGCATCAGAAAATGTCTACTTATTCTATCGTGTCCTCCTATTAGACATTTTCAACTAGTACAAGTACATGATTGTGCTGTTTTATGTTTTTCTAACATAATTATACCCAAAACATTGTTGTTTCTTGATAGATAGTACAGTACTACTTTTGTTGCTATACTAACTCGCTGTACAAATTCCTCTCTAACAAGGTTTTAGCTTGCTACTATTCTTAGATCTATTTGTACTAGCGTGAGGAAATGTTTTTATTAGGATTTACAAATTATTAATTCATGGCGCATTGGATAAATATGCCTGCCAAATGCTGTCATTTTAAATGTTATATAAATGAAGCTGTTGGCATCTGTGTATGTATGTTTGTTCAAGTCTTTGTGTACTTTGGAAACCTCTCATTGTGCCCTTGCCTGTTTGGCATCTGTTATTTGAGTAATGTCTCTTTATTGCACTTGATCTGGATCATCACGACGCCATTTGTGGGTTTTGCCTGTGGCCCAGAGGGCATCTGGTTCCACGGGCGGCTGGAATACCGATCTCGCCACAGAGCTGTTCACTGTAAAGTAGATTATGTTATAACTATGAATAATTCAGTATCTATAGTAAAAATTGTGAGATTATGAGAGCAAGGAAAGTACTTCTCCAGATAAATTCCTCCAGAGGAAAATGTGAATCCACAGTAGAACTCTTACACTTTATTATCTTTTAGCTGTTTTATCCACAAAGTTTTCACTGGAAAGAAACACCTGAGGCAAAGATTGATGCAATATTCCATCCATCCATTATCTGTAGCCGCTTATCCTGTTCTACAGGGTCGCATGCAAGCTAGAGCCTATCCCAGCTGACTATGGGTGAGAGGCGGGGTACACCCTGGACAAGTCGCTAGGTTATCGCAGGGTTGACACATAGAGACAAACAACCATTCACACACTCACACCTACGGTTAATTTAGAGTCACCAGTTAGCCTAACCTGCACGTCTTTGGACTGTGGGGGAAACCGGAGCACTCGGAGGAAACCCATGCGGACATGGGGAGAACATGCAAACTCCACACAGAAAGGCCCTCGCCGGCTGCTGGGCTCGAACCCAGGACCTTCTTTTCAAATATGAAAATGTTATAACACATTATGTATTATAAGGAGAATAAAGAGTGATCAGAATGGTGACATATGCACCATGAAGTTTCAGTGCATTGAAAGGTTTAATCTAGTTTTCCAGGCTGACTGTGATCATCCTGCTTAATTAATAAACGCTGTCATTATAGGAGCTCACGCTGATAGAACAAACAGGGATGAAACTCTGCTGTCATCTTGTGGGCAGAATTGAGAAGAACAGATCCATGTAGGGATGCTGACACTTAATATGGCCTCTACAGCATACTGTAGCTGCTTTTATGGAGGTGGTGTAATCTGATATTTAATATTGTTTGAGTATTTGCCTTAGTTATTTACAAAATATATATGCCACCTATACTATAGCTCAGTTTGAATGATAAAAGATTGTAAAAGAAAAAAGAGCACGGTGGTGTAGTGATTAGCGCTGTCGCCTCACAGCAAGAAGGTTCTGGGTTTGAGCCCAGTGGCTGACGGGGGCCCGTCTGTGTGGAGTTTGCATATTCTCCCCGTGTCTGCGTGGGTTTCCTCCGGGTGCTCCGGTTTCCCCCACAGTCAAAAGACATGCGATTAGGTTAATATGAGGCAGCCATGGCCTGAAGGTTGGGCTGAAGTGCCCTTAAGCGAGGCACCTAAACCCCAACTGCTCCCCGGGTGCTGTAGCATAGCTGCCCACTGCTCTGGGTATGTGTGTGTGCTCATTGCTCACTTGTATGTGCATGCGTGTGTTCACTGCTTCAGATGGGTTAAATGCAGAGGAATTTCACTGTGTGTTTAAGTCTGTGCTTGGGTGTATGTGTGATAAATAAAGGCTTCTTCTTCTATTTTGAATTAAACAAACAAACAAACAAACAAACAAAAAATCAATTATGTATCAACATAACCCAAACCAGAAAGCGAAGTTGGACAGCAAACTGTATTTAACTGGCTTTGTTAGCCAACAGTGCTAAAAGTTTACCTAAAGAAAGGGTTAAAAGGCTAAAAACACTAAAATAGCTCATTCCTGGTGGAGAAAGGGTTTATTATTATTATTATTATTATTATTATTATTATTATTTTAAGTTTAAAAAATAATATAAAGCAGCCCTGCGATAACCTGGCGACTTGTCCAGGGTGTACCCTGCCTCTCACCCATAGTCAGCCGGGATAGGCTCCAGCTTCCCTGTGACCCTGTACAGGATAAGCAGCTACAGATAATGGATGGATGGATGGATGGATGGACGTAAAGCAACTAAAACACACATTATGTACACTGAAGGCCTTCATAGTGATTGTATGTATGCTTCTGAATAAATTTCTGTGGGTGAATGGACAAAAGGAATCCTTTGGTTCCATGCAAGTTAGTGTGTGACTGAAGTCAGAATGAGTGTCTAGTGGCCTGCCCTGAAACAGCAGAAGTGAAACCATTTCTGTCATCCAAAAAGCAGTACGTGCTAATTGTGCTGTTGAAAAGAAAATTGGAGAAAATGGCAAAAAGAAGGAGTAAATAACAACAACAAAAACAAAGGAGTGTGGGACTACATCTATGAATAAATGGTTGGCAGCCTGCCTTGAGGTAGTGTACGCCAAATGGTGTCTGTCAGCCAAACAAATACAGATAATGGGTGCAGTAAAGAATGAATGGGAATACATGGAAAAATATAGGGATAAATCCAAAGGAAATTGATCAGTGTTATCAATCTTGAAGAACTCGAAGGGCACACAGTAGAGTGCATACCTCCACCAAGCCACATATTATCAACATCAAAATCAAATCACTTAGATAACACTGAAGCTGTCCATCGAATTTCATCAAAATCTGTTCACTACTTTTTGAGTACAGTTGGAAACAGACAAAAACAAAAAAATCCTGGTTCCACACACACATCTGGATTTGCATCAAAATCTAATCAATTGTTCCTTGGTCAATGTCCCACCTTTCCTTCAAATTTTATCAAAATTTGTTTCACTACTTTTTGAGTTACGCTGGGAAAAGTAAAACAAACAAATAAACGGAGGTGAAAACATAACCGCCTCCAACAAAGCTGGCCGAGGTAATAATATAAATTAGTGCTCAGAGGTAATTATATTCAGGGATTATTTATTTTTGGAGTATTGTGACAGTTAGCCTCACAGCAAGAAGGTCTGGGTTCGAGCCCCATGGCCGACGAGGGCCTTTCTGTGTGGAGTTTGCATGTTCTCCCTGTGTCCACGTGGGTTTCCTCCGGGTGCTCCGGTTTCCCCCACAGTCCAAAGACATGCAGGTTAGGTTAACTGTTGACTCTAAATTGACCATAGGTGTGAATGGTTGTCTGTGTCTATGTGTCAGCCCTGTGATGACCTGGCGACTTGTCCAGGGTGTACCCCGCCTTTCGCCCGTAGTCAGCTGGGATAGACTTCAGCTTGCCTGTGACCCTGTAGAACAGGATAAAGTGGCTAGAGATAATGAGATGAGATGATAATAATAATCAGTAGTAGTAAGAGTAGTCTAGTGAAAGTCCAGCATGTGGCGCCATTGCACTACTGTGTACAGAGAGTGTGCTGATTCACAGGGTTCTAACACTATGTGTGTGCTTTATGTTAGCTAAATATCATTATATAAGTTGTGAACTGAGATAGAAATAAAAGTATATATATATATATATATATATATATATATATATATATATATATATATATATATACACACACAGTATATACACACACACACATATATATACTCTACACTGGGAGAGTGGCTCCAGCAAATCCCAGGAACAACATCTGAAGCCTCAGTCCAGAAGAGCGCAGTACTAGGAACATCGAAGATACTGCGCAGAACCCTCAAACTCCCAGGCCTCTGGTAGAGGACCCGAGCTTGAGGATGACATGGATACCACCCCCCCGCCGGGGGTGAGAAGGAGATTTATATATATATATATATATATATATATATATATATATATATATATATATATATATATATATATATATATATATACTACAAAGTTTGGACACACCTGCTAATTCAATGGTTTTCCTTTATTTTTGTTAATTAAGTCACTTCATGTCTTAAAGTAAAGTAATGATGGATGTCATTTCTCTTTACTTAGCTGAGTGGTTCTTGACATAATATGGATTACTACAGTTGTGGAATAGGGCTATTCACTGTATTTTTATTATTTACTATTCACTGTTTGCTCTCAAAAACATCAAGAAGGCAAGAAATTGCACTAATTAAGTTTTGACGAGGCACCTGTTAATTGAAAAGCATTCCAGGTGACTACCTCTTGAAGGTGGTTAAGATAATGCCAATAGTGTACAAAGCGTCACCAATGTAAATGGTAGCTACTTTGAAAAAATCTAAAATATGAAACACATTTTGTGTTTTAAAACTTTTTTTGTTTATCACATAATTACATATATGTTCCATATGTTATTTAATAGGCGGCACAGTGGTGTAGTGGTTAGCGCTGTCGCCTCACAGCAAGAAGGTCCGGGTTCGAGCCCCGTGGCCGGCGAGAGCCTTTCTGTGTGGAGTTTGCATGTTCTCCCCGTGTCCGCGTGGGTTTCCTCCGGGTGCTCCGGTTTCCCCCACAGTCCAAAGACATGCAGGTTAGGTTAACTGGTGACTCTAAATTGACCGTACGTGTGAATGTGAATGGTTGTTTGTCTCTGTGTGTCAGCCCTGCAATGACCTGGCGATTTGTCCAGGGTGTACCCTGCCTCTCACCCGTAGGCAGCTGGGATAGGCTCCAGCTTGCCTGCAACCCTGTATAATGGATGGATGGATGGATGGATGGATATACATTCAAGAGCAGCAATATGGAGGTCATAACCTGAAGATGCAAATCACTCATCAGCTATGAGACCAGATTGGAATTCACAAAGAAATACAGAGATGAGCCACAAAAGTAGGGGAACCATGACTAACCACGACTAAAATGATGGAAAGGTCAAAGTGTGAAGAAAGAAAAGAGCTGCTCATGATCTAAACCATACAAGCTCATCAGTCAAGCATGGTGGAGGTAGTGTTATGGCTTGGGGCTTGCAGCACTGCTTCTGGAACAGGCTCACTAATCTTTATTGATGATGTAACTCATGATCAGAGCAGCAGAATGAATTCAGTAGTCTACAGAAATATTATCTGTCAATGTACAGAGAAATGCATCCAATCTGAGAGGAACTTCATCATGCAGCAAGAAAATGACCATAAACACATTACCAACACAGCTAAGGACTTCGCTGGGGGGGTGTTAGTGGAAGGTTTTAGATCAGCAAAGTCAATCACCAGACATTAACCCTTTGGTGCCGGACCCTTTAAATATCGTTCCTCGAGGAACGATGATGCAATGGTTGCTATGACAAAATAAAATGTCACCTTTAATTATTTTCCTATAACACCACACTAGTGTCCCATTCTTTACATAAGATTGATCAAGTATTTCTGCTATTATACAATTTTCTGACTATTACCAGGTGTAATAAGTAGATTAAAATAAATAATTTGTTGTAAATTTTGAATACAAAATCTATGAAATTTTATTGTAATTATTTAATTTAATTTTGATTTATTGTAAGGTGGCGGCACAGTTTGGTCACAAAACCTCAAAAAAAAAAAGTCATAAAGATATCTCCAGGTATCAACAATATGATTTTTGCCATATTGCCCACCCCTACCATGAGCCCCTACCAAGGAGCACTTATATCAGTGAGTACATGAAATAGGTAAGTATATGCATTGAATGAGAATAAAAGTCTAAAAAATCATGTTGCATCACTAAATTATACAGTACAGCTAGAGGTTGTGACACTCAGGGGTTAACACTAGAGTGTGCACTTACAGTACACCAACAGTGAGGAGACATAACATGGACTATAACAGATCAATTGTAAGGAGTACCTCTTTTTAATTTCTCTTTGCACATTTCATGTTTTTCTTTAAATTATCTAATATAACAATATTGCACATATTCAGCACAGAACTGTATGTATTATAGCTCTGTCAGACTGAAAAGGTAGTAAGTACCAGACAGTTTTGGAAATGGCATGTAAAAGAGATCAAATTCAGATTTCACTTTCATCTGAAAACACCACACACACACACTTCCAGAAGTTGTGAATGATATCACATGATAACTATATGTAATCTTATAAGAAGCATTACTTACATTTGTGGTCAGAAGTTGACATACAGTGAGATGAATGTCATCTTGGATATGAATGTCATGGCAATATTTGGGCTTTCAGTAATTTCTTTGAACTGTTCTTTTTCTCTGTGGCAGAATGTACAGCATGCAGCTTTAATAAAAAAAAACACTAGAATTTGGTGCACAAGTTTTAATTTTCTTTGGGTTTTCTGAAATCAACACAGGGTCAAAATTATACATACAGGGTCAAAAATGTACATACGCTCACTTAGATTATTAATTCAGAGGTGCTGAAACTTCCAAAATGTCTATCTTGCCAAGGCCGAGGTCACTTAACTTCCTGTTAGTGATCATGATTGACTACAGCTGGTAGCCTCTCTGTGCCTTCATAAAAAGGGTTTGTTTACAGCACTCGTTGGATTGACCAGCACACAGTAAAACAGGAAAGTCCAAGGAGCTCAGTGCAGATCTGAGAAAGAGGATCACAGATATACACAACTCCAGAATGTCTCTTGGAGCCATTTCTAAATAACTGCAAATTCCAAGATCAGTTCAAACAATTGTATCCAAGTTATTGTGAGGTGTAGACACTTTGCCAAGCCACTTTGCTTCAAGAAAACCCAAACGGTCACCCTTAGTTGAAAGGAAATGGGTTTGGATGGTCAGGAACAACCTGGGAACCACCACAGCACAGCCCTGCCATGAACTGGAAGTTAATGGATCTGTTATGGGAGGGGAGATGTGGTGAGTAGGATCCAAGAGCAGAACACAGACCAGTAAATCCAATAATAAAAAGATTTAATAGGAGTAAAAATAAACCAAAAATAATCCAGAAAAAAATGGGGACAAAAAACAAAGCAGTCAAGGACAAAAAATTTGAGACAAAAATGTAGCACAACATACATGAAAAAAGACAAATGTAGTGCAAAAAACTGTGACAAGGAACAGGCAAAACAGAGAGCAAAAATCCAAGAAGCAATAAGGGCGCAGAGATGACATGAAAAAAACAATGAAACGTTCTGGCAAGGTCCCTGTCTGAGAACAGCCTTTTTATACCCAGCAGAGCAAACCAGGAAGTGAATGCCAGTGAGATGAAAGTCCCGTCCCAGATCCGGATTAGTGCTGAACTGGGAAATAATACATCTCTGGAGTGGAAGTCCGGGGCGGAGCATGACAGGATCACTGTCTACAGTTCAGCTCACCATGGACTAAGAGGCTGCTATCCAAGAAATAACCCCCTGCTCCAAAATTGACACCTTCAAGCTTAACTAAAGTTTGAAGCTGACCACATGGACAAAGAAAAAGCCTTCTGGACGATAGCTGTATGGTCAGATGAGACAAAGATTGAGTTGTTTGGCCACAATGACCACCATGTACAGAGGGATACTGTACGAGCTGGTGGTGGTGGTAGGATCATCATGCTCTGGGGCCCAAACATGCATCAGAGCTGGTTGTGGAGGATAAAGCAGGCTAACATTAAGCTTAAAACAAGCCCTGACTTCAACCCTATTGAAAATATATGGACCATGCTTATAAGTCGAGTCCATCCATCCATCCATCCATCCATCCATCCATCCATCCATCCATCTTCTACTGCTTATCCGGCTCTGGGTCACGGGGGTAACAGCCTAAGCAGAGCAGCCCAGACTTCCTTCTCCCTGGCCACCTCCACCAGCTCTTCTGGGGGAATACCGAGGCGTTCCCAGGCCAGCCAAGAGATGTAATCTCTCCAGCGTGTCCTGGGTCTACCCTGGGGTCTCCTCCCGGTGGGGCATGCCCAGAAAACCTCCCTTGGGAGGCGTCCAGGGGGCATCCTAACAAGGTGCCCAAACCACCTCAACTGACTCCTTTCGATGTGGAGGAGCAGCGGTTCTACTCCGAGTCTCTCCCGAATGACCAAGCTTCTCACCCTGTCTCTAAGGGAGAGCCCAGCCACCCTTTGGAGAAAACTCATTTCTACCGCTTGTATCTGCGATCTCATTCTTTCGGTCACTACCCATAGCTCATGACCATAGGTGAGAATGGGAACATAGATGGACCAGTAAATTGAGAGCTTTGCCTTTTGGCTCAGCTCTCTCTTTACCACAACAGACCGGTTTAGCATCCGCATCACTGCTGACGCTGCCCTGATCCTTCTGTCCAACTCCCACTCCCCCTTACCCTCACTCATGAACAAAACCCTGAGATACTTAAACTCCTCCACTTTAGGTAGCAACTCCCCCCTGACCTGGAGTAGGCACTCCACTTGTTTCCGGCTGAGTGCCATGGCCACGAACTTGGAGGTGCTGATCCTCATCCCATCCGCTTCGCACTCGGCTGCAAACCGTCCCAGCACATGCTGTAAGTCACAGATTGATGAAGCCAACAGAACCACATCATCTGCAAAAAGCAGAGACGTGTTCCTGATGCCACCAAACCACCCTCTGCCCCTTGGCTGCACCTAGAAATTCTGTCCATAAAAGTTATGAACAGAACCGGTGACAAAGGATAGCCCTGGCAGAGTCCAACATGCACCGGGAACGAGTCTGACTTACTGCCGCCAATGCGAACCAAACTCCTACTCCAGTCATACAGGGACCGAATGGCCTGCAGTAGTGGGCACTGAACCCCATACTCCCGAAGCACCCCCCACAGGGCACCACGAGGGACATGGTCGTAAGTCGAGTCCATGCCAAGAAAAAAAAAAACAAATTTAATTGAACTCTGCCAATTCTACCATGAAGAGTCGTGAAATATCCAACCAGAATTCTGCCAGAAGCTTGTTCATGGTAAACAAAAATGTTTGGTCAAGGTGAACCTTGCGAAGAGACATGTTACCCAAATATTAGGTGTGCTGTATGTATATTTTTGACCCTGCATGTATTATTTTGACCCTGCATTGATTTCAGAAAACCCAAAGACAATTAAAATTTGTGCACCAAATTCTAGTGTTTTTTTATTATTATTATTATTATTAAAGATGTATGCTGTACAATCATTCTACCACAGAAAAAAAACAGTTCAAAGAAATTACTGAAAGCCCAAATATCACCATGACATTCATATCCAAGATGACATTCATGTCACTGTATGTAAACTTCTGACCACAACTGTAGTTCCTAATATTGACAAACACCTGCTATATTCACTACCCATATGCAATATCTATATGTGACCTTCTTTAATGACACGTTACACAATTTGGACTCATTTTTTCAGTTTTAACACCGACACACTTCTGCTTTAATTTTACACTGATTGCGAGGAAAACAGACTGTTTGAGGTCATGTAACACAAACAATGGCTCATACCAATTATCTTGAGTGGGTCCCCACTTTATCAGCAAGGTCAACAATAACTACATGTCCCATGGGATTTTTATTGAATTGGCCACAAAACTTTGTAATTAAAAAAACAAACAGTAAAAGCATTAGTAATTGATATAACTTACATAACAGCCTTTTCTTTTTAAGGTTAATGAGTAGCTGGTTGAGAGGCATGAAGTACTCTTAATAAGAGAGCCAAGAGGACAGTAAACAAATCACAGCTCCACTAAAATACCAATTAATTTCTTGTACAGGATTAGCTCATGAGCAAGCGCTGAATGACCAGAGAGCAGCTGCTCAAGGTTAGACCTGTGAGTTCTGAGATGCTTTTCTGCTCAACGTGATTGTAAAGAGTGATTATTTGAGTAACCATAGCCTTCCTGTCATCTTGAAGCAGCCTAGTGGAGTTAGTCGACTAAACATACAGTATCATGTGATCAGCTTGGAATAATGTAGAAAGAAATTTTTAATTTTCAAAATATGTTGATCTAAATGCAGATATCTCATTGAAATGATTCAACTGAAATGTTAATGGTTAAGGTGAGGGCAAAAAACATAAGAGTGCGAAAGGGTTCACTGATTGTATCTTCTGCTGTTTGCTGGAATCCCTGTGAATTTTATATTAGTCTTAGTATTTAACTCAAGCAACATAACAGAGTTAATCCTAAACAATGAGCTCATAGTCTCAGATCAACTGTTTAAATCTTATAAATGAACCCATTTCTAGTGGGTTTACTGATAGCAAGCAATATCGTTATCATATTGCTTATCCTACAGATATTAATTATTTTATTATTTTATTTTATTGTGTACATTAAATACATGGCCTGCGTTTTTACTTTTTATTTATTTTATTACTTTTTTGTACTTTTATTGCACTCTAGGGTTTTTTTTTTTGATACTGTCTATTTCTGACTATATCTCTGAGCTGATGGAACATGTAAATTTCCCCACTGAGGGATGAATAAAGTTTATCTTATCTTATTACGCCACTTTCCCCAATGGAGAATGAACGTGCAATATTGTTACAATATTGCACATTGTCAAGACAACACGATGTCACACGTCAGAGCTCATGCAAATGTCCAGTGACAAAAGTTTTCTGCTGTGCATGCGCACAATCATTTCTTTGTCGGCCTAATCCAGTGCTACTGCTGGATTTAGCTACGCTATAATTAAACACTAAATAAATAAACTGAAAACTGAAATTGAAGATGCGCTGAACACCCAAAAGGCTACCAAAACTTCATTATATATTCTTCACGCATATTTACAAGAGAAAAACATACCAACAGACATCGAAAAACTGGAAAAGAGACACGTCAGAGATGTAAAACTTCCATGCTAGTGAGTGACTGTGACAATTTGTAAACAAACATGGCTGCAAGGTTTGCTTCATTAAAGATTTTGAGATAATTTTGGCTGCCAGGTTGCTCCATTGTGTGTAGTTGTCGATGGTGATTTTCATAATAACTAAGTAAATTACACAAGGAAAATAGTCATAATATTCGGCTTGACTATGCTAGCATTGGCCTTCGCTAACATTACACCGCTAACAGCAGGTAAGCTAGTGTTGGCCTTTGAGAATGCTGATATGAAGAGTGTGTGTATGTATAACAATAATAATAATAATAATAATAATAATAATAATGGCTTTTTTCATGGTCTATCAGATATTCCATTCAGCTAGCATGATATTGAACTCGTCTTCAATTCATTCAATATTATGCTAGCTGAATGGAATATATCTGATAGACCACTCAAAGCCAGCCAATATTATTTCAATATTTCTTTACGAGAGTGAATATCATCCTGATGCCCGGCAATTCATTTTCAGCCTCTGTGGGGGACATGAGTTTGAGATCTCTTAGTCAATTACTATTTGTGCAATCTATTAGCGTCCCAATGAACTGTCAAGAAGCCATCCTGGGCTTTCTACAGATACCACACTTGTGGCTTTGTGGCAAACAGAGCACATGGACTTTCTTTTCAAAATGGTTGCCATTGCAACTTCCACATTTTATGGTAACAATGGAGGTAAGTGATCAATTCTTTGGCAGTTACTATGTTTCTGCTGTTAAAAATCAAATTATTTATCCAACATAAGAGTCTTAACTTTAATTTAGTGAGTTTTCAGAGTTACACAGTAATTTTAAGTGTTTGAAAACACAACTTTAATCTAATGTTCTTTGTAGTGGACAACTAGCCCCTGTTTTTAACCGATTTGCATAAGGAAGCAGAAGGCTGAGTGATTTTAGAATCGTGGAAAGAGACTCAGACTTTGAGCTTTCAGGAGATGATATGGAGCGCCAGACAGTTGAGCAGGAAGGTGAAAGCTCGATGTCAGCTTTCGAGGAGACTGAGCAGGGACAAAGTGATGACACCCACTGTCCAATATGGATAAGAAGCAGTGTGTAAGTTAGGGCTAAAAGGTTATTGATATTAGTGTTTGTTTTTGATATTCCAGGAAGTTTTTAGTTGAATTTACACACACACACACACACACACACACACACACACACACACACACACACAGTACACTATCTATTATGAACTTGATTTGGCACACTAATGACCATGTTGGGGCGGCACGGTGGTGTAGTGGTTAGTGCTGTCGCCTCACAGCAAGAAGGTCCTGGGTTCAAGCCTAGCGGCTGACAGGGGCCTTTCTGTGTGGAGTTTGCATGTTGTCCACGTGGGTTTCCTCTGGGTGCTCAGGTTTCACCCACAGTCCAAAGACATGCAGGTTAGGCTAATTGGTGGCTCTAAATTGACCGTAGGTGTGAATGTGAGTGTGAATGGTTGTCTGTGTCTATGTGTCAGCCCTGTGATGACCTGGCGACTTGTCCAGGGTGTACCCCGCCTTTCGCTCGTAGTCAGCTGGGATAGGCTCCAGCTTGCCTGCGACCCTGTAGGACAGGATAAGCGGCTACAGATAATGGATGACCATGTTGATTTAAATAGTTAAAAGGTGCATTGTGTAATTGTGGAGAAAGTTTAACGAAGTTAGTTGCTTGATTGTTGAGTCTTATTCCCAGATCGTCCAATACCGACGATTTCAGTTGACAACCCTGCCCGGCCACCAGCCAAAATTGTCAGTAACTGACAACTTTGGAATGGGACTCAACAATCAACTATCTATCTCCAGAATTATAATGCACCTTGATTAACACACGTGTTAAAAGTGCATTCCACAGCATATCTTTTTTCTTTATCATTGAAGGTTCAACCCTGTTGTGGAGGAGACCACTTTGCAGGAAGACACTGGCCACAGCCACCAAGACTGGAGGCCCTCTGATTATTTCAAACAGTACATACATGACCAGGATTTTGAATAAATGTTAGCACACCCAAAGCAGTGGGAGGTGTTCATCTCTGGAGGCAGCCTTAAAACCACTCCACAGGAGCTTAAGATATTATTTGGCATATCTATGTACATGGCATGTCTTTGGACACCCGTCCAAAAAAAAAAAAGCTTTAGTACATGGCTACTTGGAATTGTGACTTGATTGTATTGCAGATACCGAGATATGCCTGCCATTTTTAAAATTAATGAGGTTTAAAAAATAAACAAAATAAATAGTTATGTGGGATTGAGCTGAAGAGTTTATGGTATAAATTTATATTTAATAGTAGGTCCTAGCTTAGTTTTTTTCGCGTGTGACACGAATGCAGTGAAAAGCAAGCTGGGCGAGTCCTACTGGATTTTAACAGGGCGCAGAAACTTCGTGCATTGACATAATAACATACTGTATTCCCGGACTGCACTGTAGACTACATGTAAAGGGTGTGCACCATCCTTTTATGTTTGGGTCATTCTCCTCAGAACGTGCAGTTTGTGTCCCAGCTGTTTTTTTTTTTTTTTATTAAATGAAGAGATTTCCTAATAAATATGTGTGTGAAAATAAAGACAATTATGAAATTCTCCCTTGATAAGTGTTAGTTCTCAGACCCAGATTGAAAATGTTTTTAAATCCCCTCATCAGAGTAGTCTCACCAGCCTATTTTGGCTGTCCCCAGTCTTGGCTCCTGTCAAAAATCTTAGGATTTTTAAATTGAAAAGTGCATAAAGTTAATCCAAACACTATCATTTATCTAATATACTTCATTTCAGATAATATGTAGTCAGTTAAGTGTTAATTAGAATGAATTTCTTACTTTGGGGGGTAAATTTTGCCCTGTCCCTCGATTCCAGTGTCATTCCTGTTACTCCTTTTATTCCTGTTACCAGGTCACTAAACTCTATGGTTAGGTTGGTTCTATAACTCGCCAATAGGAGGTCCACATTCATAGTTGACCTTGAAAGTTCAATGGAGGGAACATTTGAAGGATAAAGCTGGAGAAAGGTAAGTTTTCGTGTGTTTTTTGATGGTTATATCAATTAGCAGTCATTACTGTTATGCCCAGAACTTCACAGAGACAATAGAAAATGTGGTGGTAAATAAATAAAGTACATTATGGAAGTGCCCACTCGAGGAAGCAAGTGACCAAGGATGCATGCATGTCTTGTAGTGCAGTGTAGCAGGGGATATGTGCAAAATTGTCATTCCTGTTACTGTCATTCCTGTTACCCTGCTCTGGGTAACATATGTAATTATGTCATTCCTGTTACTAACAGTCATCCCTGTTACCACTTGGTTTTAACCCTCTCACCGAGTCTGTCGTAATTGTCAACTATCATCACCTGAACAGAATCAGCCATCAGGCTAATGCCTTTTATCCTGTAATGTTTTTTTTTTTTTCAGATTGGCCATAGTCCAACCATACAGGGCTAATACTTCACTTTCATTTTTGTGTAAAACTGGTATTGGGGTGTAGTTAACTCAGCAATTTGCAGTATAGTGTTAAAATCACTTGAGTTTTGTCTTTAAATCTGTTGAAGGAGACCAAAAACAAATGTATTTATGATATCTGTTTTAGAATAATGGTGTGCTTTTTGCTATGTTGTATCCTGCTCATGTCCAATAACAGGAATGACCCAAAGTCACCTACGGTCACTTTTGAAACATCTGTGGGAAGACATACATAAATTATTGAGCACTGCTAATGACATGTTTAGATGTTCACATGTCCTGTGAATAATGAGACATATACACTAGGGCAAAATATTTCTACTAACTGAACTGAAGCTTCAGTAAAAGAGATTGCACGTTCTGAGGAGAATGACCCATTTATGGTATCGTTAACATGCATGTTCACAAGCCAAAATGATAAGATGCTGCAGCAGGCTTACTGTGTACACACACGTGTTGGCTGTCCAGCTACTACTCGTATTCGTGTATCCCTGTACTCACTATACCCTGTGTATGTACATGGGACGTGTGCTGTTTGGGGTGAGCCTCACTTTTATTTTTACGACAGCAGCTGGATAGGTCTGTGAGAGATGCTGATTTTTGCAACAGCTCTGAAGAAAATCTGCTTGAAATCTCCTGAGTCTTGGAAACTTATTATAGGACTTGTTCACATGCAACTCACACAGTCATTGTATAGTTATCTCAGTCTATTAGACTCGGGAGCTCAGATTGCAGTTACTGACTTTGTATTAACCCTCATCCTACCATGCTATTTTACACCTTAATCTTACCATGTGGGGTCCGTTTGGACCCCAATACTTTTCTTTAAAATTAAAGCTTATAAAGACAAAATCACCAGATAAGTTTTGTTCAGAACATCTTGTATTAATAACAGCGATACACTAAAGGGCCCAAGGCATAAAGAACACACTTAACCTTCATCCTAACAGCCAATTTTACATACACAAACTACCAGGCGGGGTCCGTATGGACCCCAGGAGGGAATACCTTGAAATCAATGCAGTAAGAACCAATTCAATGCAGCAAACAGACATAACTTTATTGAAGAACAAAATCCACTATGGCTGAATATCAATGATGTATTATAAATGCAATAACATTGCAATAATATTGCAATAACTAGCACACATGTAGCAAATTATAGTGCCACAAAAAAAATTGGCATTATATACATGATTTTTGCAGCTCATGCAGCTGTAAAACATTCTGGATTACAACTTAGGTCTTTTCTTACAGAATTTAAAACAAAAAAGTAATTGTAAAATAATTTAGGGCTTTTGTTTTGCAGCCTGTGCTTATTGCAGCAGTGGGGTCCACACGGACCCCAAGAAGGAATGCCTTGGTAGTTTCATTATGGAACATAAAAGAAATAAAAGAAGTTAACTTTCAGTGTGCTATTCAATTATAAAATGAAAGACAGATAAACTTTACTCTGGGGTCCGGTTGGACCCCAGTAACAAATTAAGTATACCTTCACAATGCAAA
This sequence comes from Neoarius graeffei, assembly GCF_027579695.1. Classification (NCBI taxonomy): domain Eukaryota; kingdom Metazoa; phylum Chordata; class Actinopteri; order Siluriformes; family Ariidae; genus Neoarius; species Neoarius graeffei. The sequence goes on along the minus strand of NC_083571.1, from coordinate 46,823,107 downwards.
AAGCTGATCTTCCGGTGCTTTAGTGTTTTAATTAAGACATAAATTCCGACAAATTCATAAAACGGTGAGGCAGTATGTCACATATTTTTAAAATGGCAAACAAACATATAGGTGCAGGGTCCAGATGGACCCCACTTGGTAGGATGAAGGTTAAAGACATGCAACTCTTACAGTAATTGTTTATAGGTATCTCGGTATTAAGCTCTGTCTTAAGTGGCCACTTACATTCCCTCAGTTTCCCTGGATATATTCGCTGTCTTATAAGCACATTGAATGTCCTGAGCAGGCGCTCAGATTGCAGTTGCTAAAATAGTAATAATTTATTGATATAAGGTGTTTTGTGGTCAGTGTACTACACTGTAGTGTGTCATGTGGTAATGCATTATATGACAATGCAGTTTTCATAAATATTACCATATATCAGTTGTAATTATGTTCTACGCATATACCCGCAACTCTGACAAGATCATTTTCAGTGACAAAATGGTTTTGAAAGTTCCTAGTTTTAAAACATATTTTTCATACGGTAATTTTCTTTAAGAGATTTCATTTACAACATGTCTCCGACAGCTCAAAATGCATCGCTGGGCATTTAAAAACTACAGAGCTTCCGGGGGCCTCTGGTAGCTCCCAGACCGCTGGCTTTACTGGGTTGACGCCCCCCTTTCCCATTTTCCTGGATCCGCCCCACCCTAGGTTCTGGATGTACTGGGCGGTGAAGACATGGGTCCCAGTTAAAGCCAATTCAGCGAGTTGTAACAAATTCTTCGTGTTCATGAAATTTAAATATATTTTAGTAGAAACCTACATGAAAATTAATACAACATCATTACATTACATCACTGCATTTTGTGATCAAACAAGACCTGATGTCCACTACAAGGGACAGATGATTAAAAAGTACATAAATAACATTTTGAGAATTTTTGCTGTAACATGCTTCTTTCAACCATAACACGTAAATCATCTAAAAAAATATAAATATCAAAAACTTTTTTCTTCTGGGTCTCAGGAGGATAATAAATCGTACACCGAATCGCTGATGGAATCCTGGTTAAATATATGCAGCTCAGATGTACATGAAAAGTTCTCTTTCCTTTTTTGGTATTTGGTTTCAGCATTGTTATCTGATACTTTTCTAGATTCTAGTTACATGAAGCTTTGTTATATAAGATTTCCACAAAGCTATTTTTAGTCTGTTTTTTCATAAGTGCAAAAGAATCTCATCTTAGATCTTCGTCTCACGTCAACTCTACCCACACAGTGTGGTTACAAAAGAGACCCACTTCCTGTGTGGCACACAGACAAAAGGAAGACAAAAGAAGGACAGCGAAGAAAAATGCCAAAGTCTATTTCCTGTGGTTTTATTGGAGCTCCAGTGGAAAGCGACACAGATACTAATATTAATGTTAATATTAATCCGCTACAAACAACGTTATTATTAATGTTGTGTTCATTTGCTTAAAGTGTGTTTGCTCTTTGGGAACATCAGCCGTGGATCCTAATGATGTTCTTGTCCTGTGCGTGTGTGCGCGCGTGTATGTGTCTGTGTGAGAGAGAGCGAGAGAGAGAGAGAGAGAGAGAGAGAGAGAGAGAGAGAGAGAGAGACTGACTCTGTAATGAACTCTGGAAAAAAAGACAGCTAAAGCGTCTTCTTCCGTTACTAAAAATATATATTGCACATTGAGAAGTCCACAGTGAGAATATTTGTCTGTCTGTCTGTCTGTCTGTCTGTCTGTCTGTCTGTCTGTCTGTCTCTCTCTCTCTCTCTCTTTCTCATGCTGTCTCTCTCTCTCTTGATCTCCCCTTCTGTCTTGCGCTCTATCTATCTATCTATCTATCTATCTATCTATCTATCTATCTATCTATCTATCTATCTATCTATCTATCTATCTCTGTTTCTCCATATCTCCCTCACTCTCTCCGTGTGTGTGTTTGTCTCTCTCCCTTTTTTTGGCACAAAGATTAGATTACATTATCTACCATTGGTAGATAATTGCCAGGGGCGGACTGGCAATCTGTGCGTTCTGGAAAAGTCCAGAACAGCTGTCCGGTCTATGGCCGTCGGCCCTGTTCAATAACCAAAATTTTCAGTCTATCAACTAACAACAGGTGGCGCTAAGATGATAATTTATCCGTCAATCATTATTCCATAGGCCTAAAAGCCAACAAAAAAGAGTAATGTTAGTGTCTGTCAACAGAAAGATGGCAAGCAGAAAACGTAAGGAGAAGGGTGGATGGGAAAAGTTAAAACAAAAGAAAGTGAAGTCACTTGAAGAAGATGCTTCAAAATGTAGAAAGCTCACAGTTTTTTGGCAGCAGTGCAACTGCAAGCAGCAGCAGTAACGTTCATGTCACATTATCACCGAGCGAGACTGAGAACCAGGTGGACATCCAACCTGACCAACCACATGCTGCTGATGATAGTCATGATGAGGGGCAGGCAGCTGAGGGAATTTCACCGGAGGAGGTACCGGTAAGTGACAATAAAACCATAGCATAAAACAGGTTACGTAAAGGCCACTCATAGACCCCTCTCATAGTAGGCCAATCTTCTACTGACTGGATTTGCGGTGTGATGATGAGAAATATGTGGTTTATTGCTGTCAAAACAAACACGTAACTACCAAGCAAGCCAATTATAAATAGATAGGCAAGCACAAATGGCCGCGATTTCATATGTTCACCTCTGCATAATTCATGCAGATTAGGCTCTTTACGTTCAAGAGAACCAAAGCTCTAGCCTATCATTAACCAAAAGTTTGAGGGGGAGAAGTGTTTTCCAGTTTGGCACTATTTATCTTTGTCTTCTCTTTCGTGGTGCGTGGTGGAATGTCTGTGGAATAGGCTACAAATGTTGTTTGAAGGATGATTGGTTGAATGGTATTATAACTAATCACAGCAGCATTGCATTGTGCAATTTGTTAATAGCCTAATTTTCGATCTGTTTGTCAGGCTTACCTACCAAAAAATCAGCATACAGTAATATTAAAACTATAAAATGTGTCAAGCAGGCTAATTCTTACACAGAATAGACCTAAAAGGCTAAAAATGTCATTGGGATTTAGGAAAAACCTCAAAATCTGTTTTATTCTTCTTGTCTGTAGCCTAGGTATCAAATCCTATGTTTATCCAAAGTTTTGGCTGGATTTTAAAAATAGAATTTTGAAGTATAAGTACAGGTTTAAAGGCTGTCATTCCAAATAATACTATTAAACAAATGTTACTCAAGCATATGTCAGTGCACAGTGTGAAGGGTTTTCCTAGATGCCATTGCATAGTTTAGATATAATCAACAATAGCATTAGCATCCAACTTCTCATCTCATTATCTCTAGCTGCTTTATCCTGTTCTACAGGGTCGCAGGCAAGCTGGAGCCTATCCCAGCTGACTACGGGCGAAAGGCGGGGTACACCCTGGACAAGTCGCCAGGTCATCACAGGGCCGACACATAGACACAGACAACCATTCACACTCACATTCACACCTACGCTCAATTTAGAGTCACCAGTTAACCTAACCTGCATGTCTTTGGACTGTGGGGGAAACCGGAGCACCCGGAGGAAACCCACGCGGACAACATGCAAACTCCGCACAGAAAGGCCCTCGCCGGCCCCGAACCCAGGACCTTCTTGCTGTGAGGCGACAGCGCTAACCACTACACCACCATGCCGCCAGCATCCAACTTCATCTTTTCAATTGTTTGTTTATTCAGGTT